>NC_080080.1:56217751-56523109 GCF_949987535.1 Balaenoptera acutorostrata | reverse complement strand
GATGGCTTCTTAACGCAAAGTCATCAAAATCAAATGTCTTACTGTGACATTCAAGTTGTGTACAATGTTATTCCAATCTAACTTTTTTTTCTACAGTTTTCCAGCCATACCCCATGTTTTGACTCACTTTTGTGTACTCAAAACTTTTAGTCCTTTGACTGTGATGTTTATTACTCTGGAATGTATTTATAAATTGCTTCCCTTGGGAAAGCATTACTACAATTCGGAATAGGTGAGTTAAGTAACGCTATGCATTTAGTTGCTATGCATTTAGAAAAATTCCTGGTGCATAATACATGCTCATTAAATGCCATAGTTGTAGTCATAGTCATAATAGCAGTAATATTTAGTGTCCACTGTATAAGTAATCACTTTTATTGACACTTACCAACATTTTTCCCTTCTTCCTTCACTCCAATTAGAATCATTTGTTCTTTCCTTATTTTCTCTAGTTAGACAAAGTTGCTTCATTATTACTTTCATTAAGATTTGACCATATTACTATAGCATTTGTAAATTTCATATATATATATATATATATATATATATATGTCTTTTTAAAAATTACTTCTTCTTACATGAAGTCTGGTATGTTCATGACATCTTTAAAAGTAAAGAAGTGAGTTGGAGAGAAACTCCTGCTTCCTAGATTTGCTGGGGATATTGAGTGAGTTTTAAATAACAATATTCATTTTAAAACAGAGAAACACTGGGTTAGGTGTGCTTATAGTCATTTGAATTTGTATGTTTAATAAGATAGTCAGGTTTCTAGTCTCACAAGCAGAGAAATTTTTTAGGTCATAGCACTTTAAGCACACCCATTTTATGAAAGTCTTTCCCCTGACCTGACTTATAAGAAAGGTCTTTTAATATTCAAATAAAACATAGATATAAAGACTTCTGAGTTTCAGATTTCAAGTTAAATGGAAGGTGGAAAACAATATTTCCAAGTGGGTTTATTCTACTTTTACAGCTGGAACAGAGAGCCATTTCATAGTTAGAATGAGGGAATGAGGGAAGCAAATTATCCTTTGCTCAGCACTGAATAAGAACTGCTTAGTCAGAATATTCAGACTCCAATTATTCAAGAACTAAGAGGCAAGACTCAAGAGAGCCTGCTAACCCCTTCTAAAGGGATGAAGGTTAAATTCCAGAAGTAGGTTCAATTCCTGGCAGATCTTAATGTCTTCCAAAAAGAAAGACAAATTTGGCAGCAAAATGAAAAGCAAATAGAATTCAGTTTTACATAATTATGGATAGATGCTACCATTAGTGGAAATGTTCAATTTGGAACTAGTGGCAAAAGCAGGAGTGGGACAGACTTGCTAAAACTAAGAAAAAGTTTCTTATGATCAAAGACACAAGAGTTAGAGTTTTAATGCAAATAAGAGATCAGAGTGCATACAAATGAGGACATTCCAAGCAAGATTGTGTGTAGTGCAGAATAATAATATTAATAATTTTTTATTAATAGTTATTTAATAAACTTCTATAGTGTATACTATATGTCAGGCATGACATTAACTCATTTAACTGTCATAATATCTTTTAATTTAGGTACTTTTATGATGGGAGTGATGGTCTCATCTACACAGACAGTTAATTTAGTAAGTTTGAACCCATATTCACCTCAGGGGTCAAAACCACTCCTGAACATCCAGAAGAGTAGAAATAAGTAGAGAGGAAGATGTGTGCAACATTTTTGCAAATAAATTTTCTGAATTACATTGATTTCATGCTCTTGCTCTATTTACAAATTTAAATATCTCTTTAAAAATTTAATGTATTTGTTTCACTCATTATCCAAGAAATATTATTCTTAAAAAAAAAAAGAAAAACAATTTAGAAAGAATTGAAATTAGTTGCTGACAAAGGTGTGTCCCTTTATTTCTACTTTCAACCTCAGTGAACTTGTCTGTCACAAATAACCACTAATATGAAGTGACTGTCTATCATTTCAAAATTTCTTATTATACTTCTTATATATATTTATTTGACACACGTATATATAGGTATTGGAATATGTGCATATCCACTGTATTAGTTTTGTAACACTGCCATAATAAATTACCACAAACTTAATGGCTAAAGACAACACAATTTTATTATTTTATAGCTTTTTAAGTCAGAAATCTGGCATGGGTCTAACTGGGCTAAAATCAATGTGTCTGCAGGACTGCATTCCTTCATAGAGACTCAAGGGAGAATCCATGGTCGTGCCTTCTTCAGCTTCTAGAGACTGCCCACATTTCTTGGTCCCCTTCCTGCATCTAAAAAACTAGCAACATTACATCTCTCTGACCATTCCCCAGCAGTCATATCTGCCTCTAACCCCAGATGGAAGATTCTCCACTCTTAAGATTCATGTGTTAGATTGGGCCCACCTGGATAATCTCTCCTTCTCATATTTCATACCTTAATCTCATCTGCAGAGTCTTTCTTGCCATGTAAGGTAACATATTCACAGCTTATGGGGATAAGAAGGTGGGTGTCTCTTGGATGCCATTTTCCTTTCAACCAAGCAAACACGTGCTATTATTTGTAAATAGGTGACAGAAAGTATGGTTTCAAGTGTCATAGCTCCTATTTTTTCTCTGTACAACAGAAGTCAATATCACCTCCTCAGTGTGTAAGAGAATACTGAGGGAGCAGTCTTGAGGAGAATAGAGTGTTATCTGTGTGTATAGGTATCCAAGAGATGGGGGTTAATGTGGGGGATACACATGCAGGGCTCAATGAAATGAATTGAGATGGGGATGAAGACTATGTTTGGAAAGATAGCTTGCTAATTCTTCTGAAGAGTAGTAGTAGGATGAGGGCAAAAAACTTACATAAGAGTTGAGGGTACAAGAAAACATTCTTTTGGTGACTTAGGGTTATTGTGATTTGAGTAAACATGGTGTTTTCAAAATACGCCACTTTTTTTTTTTTTTTTTTTCCCAAAGTCATTTCAGTCCCAGAAGTATCTGAGAGTCAGATGTCTTATTTGACCCCTGAATAGTACTGCTGAGGCATTTTGTGGATGGCACTGGAACACAGATTAAGTCTTTCCACTAAAATCATGCACGCTTTATTTTTCTCTCAATAAGCTTTTTTATTTTAGTTTTTACTTAGAAAAATTAGTAAAACCAGTTTATTAAATATAAAAAGAATTTGAGAACCTACAAAACTATGCTTCCTATTTCATATCACTTAAGATTGATTTTTAAAGAAACTACTATTATTATTACTACTACTACTACTATTACTATTATTATTATTTCAAAAACCAAAGACATTTCTAAAATTTCAAACTCACTGATTTGTGCTGGTTTGATAAAGGAAATAATATTAAGACACTTTGAACAGTTCTTGTGGCACAAATAAATGTGCCATGTCTTTTGCAACTATGTTGTTTACTGGGATACTGGCTCATTTCCATAAGTTAAGTCGTAGGGCAGTATTTTGGAGTTAATAGCACTGAAAACATTAGTGATGAAACAATGTAACTAAATATCTCACTAAGAATAAAGGCACCCTTTCTGATAGATATAGATAATAGTTAATTGCAAGACTGGTTTTCAAAGATTGTGAGTCTCCACGAAACATGACAAAATTTGATGTCATTGAATTTTAACCATGTGCTTAGTGTTTAATTTGAATTTATAGATCAAAAGTGATGGGCTGTGTTAAATATCCTACATTTTTCAATAATATACATTTTTTAAACTTTAGAATCGTTTACTTATTAAGTTGTGCTTCAAGTGCTCTTTTATTATATCACATTTTATTTTTGGTAATCACACTTATTTGTCTCTAATCTGACAGGGCATCTTAAAACACAACATTTATAACAGAATAAATAGAAGTAATTGATTTCTAAGTTGAAAATGAGAGTCAAGTCTAAGCCCACCTTTATTAAGTTACTTCAGAGGAAGCCAATGCTAATGAGGAGAATAACCAGTTACATTTGATCATGTAATATCACACCTATTGTTCTTTATGATCTGTGTAATATTTATCTGCACTGAGTTTTTTCAGTTATATAGTACTGTTAGAGTTGAATTCTCTTGTTAGTCTAACTCGGCAATGCATGTTCCAGAAAGATATACGGTGTAGTGAAAGAAGAAGATTTAGTAAGACAAGACATTTTTCCTCTCTGGAAATTTTGGTACATAAAAGTCTTGTCTGTTTGACATTTACTACTTTTGCTTTATGGTTTTGTCCTATTTTCTCTTCTTCACATGCCATCTTTATCAAAGTACTCAAATATATGTTGCTAAATACTCCAGATGGATCAGTGGCATACTTTGATCCTGGATAGAAACTAGGAAGAATGCCAGGATTCTGTTAATTTTATAGCCCCTCATTTTGAATATATTGTATAATTCTACTCTTCCCATAGCTGTGTTATTATTGCTAATTGTCTATGAAATTTTTTTCTGAAATTCTCAATTCCAAAATTATGTCCAATGCATGGTAGAACGGTAGGTACTAAAAAATCTGCTGAATGATGAATATTTGTTCACTCTTTCATTGTATATGAAGAGGATACTTTTAGCACAGAAAACTATATGCAATGTATATAATATGTGTGTATGAGATGTAACACAGAGGGAAAATAAACTGTCTTGATTTTAGCATGCTACAAATTAATCATACACTTTAGAATTTCAATAAATATTTAGCGAATGAAAGAATGTACATATGTTGTTTAATAGGTCTAACTGCTTTACAGATGAAAGGGATGCTGACTGTAGAATAACTGCACCATTTCAGTCTTGATTAGTTATAAAAATGTTAAAGACTTGAACTTTGATTAAAGGCGGACAAGATGCTTTGCACAAACTCTCCCACACAGAATATCTAGAACACATGGAAGAAATATCAGTGTTGTAAAATATCACCTAGCCAATATCCAGAAGATGGAAGTATAAAGATGAGCCAAGACAGAAAGCTTAACAGACTAGATACTGTTGACAGAATTGCAGGAATGGGAGTACAAAATTAGAGTTCAGGACTTGCGGGGGTGCAAGAAAAGAAGGGTTGCCTAGTAAAGCATTCACATTTTAGTTTGGGACCATAATATACAGCAACTAGAAATCAAGATAAAGTGGAAGTAAACTGTCACTTGTCTACTTGGAAGGAAAATAATGAGAAATAGCAACTAATTGCACAGTGGTCTCTTGGATTGGATCCTGGAACAGAAAAAAAAAAAGCCATAGTGGAAAAAAACTGAAGAAATATAAAGTAAAATTTTTAATTTAGTTTACAGGATTGTACCATTGTTAAATTCTTAATTTGGTAATTGCACCATGGTTATAAAAGATGTCATTATTTTTTTAATCTGGTCATATGGAATTCTTTGTATTAACATTGCAATCACTAAACAAAATGTGGTTTGTGTAGCTATGTTAATGTTAAGAAGAGTAAATCTACAACAAAAAGCAATGTTATAACTAAAGAGGATTATTTCATGATAACAAATGGTTCCATCCTCCAGGATAATATGTCTCAATCTGAATGCACACATTTATGTTTTCTGACAATATATTACAAAGAGAGATCTACAAAGAAATCATAGAGATCTTCAAGGAAAACAAGAACAATAAATTATATGTACCAAGCATAGAAAGAAAGGCATAATAACAGGAATATCAGGGAGTAATAAAATAAAAATATAATACAGAGAATCAACAAACAATTTGGTGCTTTGAAAAATACAATACATTTTATAAAAACTCAAGAAAACATAGCAATAAAAGAATAAGTACAAATAACCAATGCCAAAAATTAAAAAGTGGAATCAATACAGAATCTAGAGATATTGAAAAACTAGAAGATATTATTAACATCTTTATACTACTACTCATGTAGAGAAAATGGAAAAATTCCTATAAATAAAAATAACTAGCCAGAACTGACACAAGGTGAAAGAGAAAAATTGAAATGTTTTATTGTTATTAAATGATTCCAAATCCATGATAAAACTATCTGCAATAAATTCCATGCTCAAATGACTTCACAACATCTTAATTAGTGAAAATATAATATCATTCTTACAAAAATACTTTATAGAGAATAGAAAAAGAAGGGTTCATGTCCTGACATTTCATAAGACTGTCAAAAACTTGATACTTAGGTATAAAAAGGACATCAAAAGAAAGGGAAAGTGTAATCTCCAACATAGATACATAATCAAAGATTATAAATAAAATATAAGTAAAATGAATACAGCACCTTAAAAGGATAAAACCTCCTCCTTTCAATGATAAAAATCTGATGACCAAAAATTTATTAGAACATTTCTAAATCTGCTTATAACAACAAATATTCCTAGAACAAAATATCATATTTAAAATTAAAATATTACAAGCTTTCCTTTTGAAATAAAGAATAAGGAATATATGTCTACCTCTGACAATGCTAAGTCACAGACCTTAGACATTATAATACAACAGGGCAGATTGAATTTTTTGAAGTAATTTGAAATGCATTTTTGAAACAATATCTCCCACTATACATGGTCCTGGAAAACATTACAACTTACCCATCAATGTATGATATATGCCCCCTCCCCTTCAAACTGATAGAACTTTGAAGTTACCATAACTAATAGAATATGGTGTAAATGATGTTTTATGAATCCCAAGATGAGGTCATAAAAAGGGCATGTATTTTTTTTTCTTGCTTTTTGTGTGCTCAAACTAATAAAATGGTTTCCAGAAATTTCCAAGATCTCCAAGCTTCCTGTTTCACATCACACAGAAAGGGAAAGCATATCCAGGAAACAGTTCAAGAGTGAGACACAGTGTTTTGGTATGCCAAAATATATTTTACATATCTCACTTGCTTGAATTGGGCTTCTTACATCATCCTAAACTAAGCCAACTAGAGACTAATCTTGAAGTTAGTACTGATGTCTACTTTTATCAAAGTACATGAGCTTTGTAAGAGTGGTAAATACAGAATTCACAGTCAGGGTAAGACGACATAAAGGAAAGGTAAATAGATGTGGAAAACAAAATTAGCAAACATTTTCACAAACTAGAAAGATTGTACTCTGATGTAATTAAAACAATTTAATCTTTTATAAACAATTATAATTTTGATAAATTTAGACTAATCTTTTAAAAATTTGAGTTATGCTAATATTTTTACTAAAATTATTATTTATTAAAAATAAAAAATGTATATGCTTTATCAAGTTCAATAATTTTGAGATGCGTAGAGGTTATTCTTTTGCCCCTCTACCATCTTATTCTCATATCTCTTCTCATATACACATATGTTTCATAATATAAACAGAGTTTGTGAGAATAGAGTTTACTAAAACAGAGTTTCATAATTTCACAAATTAAATATTTATCGATCTGTAGTATTCTTTTGTTCTCATGGAATGATATTTTGTGAACCTTTCTCCACGTCAATGCACAGATATTTGTCATTAATTTAAAAAGATATATAATTGTATTTTTGCCTCAAGGGCCAGAAGTACACATTTTAAAGGGAGTATATGATAAAGGAAAATAGATGTTTAAAAAACAGTTGGTAGTATTGTGGGGGAGGGAATGTAAGGAAGAATAATCACCCCTTATGACTTCCAAGATATTAGTAAATCCCCAAAACACAGGAATTGCCTATCAGTGATCTCAGCTGCAGATGCTTAGCAAAAGGTCACTTAGAAACTGCTTTGTGCGTCACATCAGCTGAGGTGTCTATCTCTTCCAGGAGAGAATAGGGATTTTCCCTTCTCTTTGCCTTTAAATATTACACAAGTACCTTTCATAAATGTAAATGAGAATCCTGTCTGTAAGGGTGTATGGGAAATGTAACCCATTCCTGGATATATAATTAAAAATTGACAAGGTTAATATGAAGATGAGTATCCACCCATTCTTCTGCTGATAGACACTGATTATTTGTACTTTTTAATTAACAATGTACTCAAAATAAGCATTAATTTACATGTCATTAATTTAATTAGATAGAGCCATACTACTTTTCTGCTGCAATATGTATTTCACACAACAAGATTTTTTTTTAAACATCTTTATTGAAGTATAATTACCTTACAATGGTGTGTTAGCTTCTGCTTTATAACAAAGTGAATCAGTTCTACATATAAAATATGTTCCCATTTCTCCTCCCTCTTGCATCTCCCTCCCTCCCACCCTCCCCATCCCACCCCTCTAGGTGGTCACAAAGCACCGAGCTGATCTCCCTGTGCTATGCGGCTGCTTCCCACTAGTTATCTATTTTACATTTGGTAGTGTATATATGTCCATGACACTCTCTTACCCTGGCACATCTCACCCCACCCCCTCCCCATATCCTCAAGTCCATTCTCTAGTAGGTCTGTGTCTTTATTCCCGTCTTGCCACTAGGTTCTTCGTGGCCTTTTTTTTTTTTTTTTCCCCTTAGATTCCGTATATATGTGTTAGCATACTGTATTTGTTTTTCTCTTTCTGACTTACTTCACTCTGTATGACAGACTCTAACTCCATCCACCTCATTACAAATACCTCCATTTCAGTTCTTTTTATGGCTGAGTAATATTCCATTGTATATATGTGCCACATCTTCTTTATCCATTCATCTGTCGATGGACATTTAGGTTGCTTCCATGTCCTGGCTATTGTAAATAGAGCTGCAATGAACATTTTGGTACATGACTCTTTTTGAATTATGGTTTTCTCAGGGTATATGCCCAGTATTGGGATTGCTGGGTCGTATGGTAGTTCTATTTGTAGTTTTTTAAGGAACCTCCATACTGTTCTCCATAGTGGCTGTATCAATTTACATTCCCACCAACAGTGCAAGAGGGTTCCCTTTCCTCCACACCCTCTCCAGCACTTATTGTTTGTAGATTTTTTGATGATGGCCATTCTGACCTGTGTGAGATGATATCTCATTGTAGTTTTGATTTGCATTTCTCTAATGATTAATGATGTTGAACATTCTTTCATGTGTCTGTAGGCCATCTGTATATCTTCTTTGGAGAAATGTCTATTTAGATCTTCTGCCCATTTTTGGATTGGGTTGTTCGTTTTTTTGTTATTGAGCTGCATGAGCTGCTTGTAAATCTTGGAGATTAATCCTTTGTCAGTTGCTTCATTTGCAAATATTTTCTCCCATTCTGATGGTTGTCTTTTGGTCTTGTTTATGTTTTCCTTTGCTGTGCAAAAGCTTTTAAGTTTCATTAGGTCCCATTTGTTTATTTGTGTCCTTATTTCCATTTCTCTGGGAGCTGGGTCAAAAAGAATATTGCTGTGATGTATGTCATAGAGTGTTCTGCCTATGTTTTCCTCTAAGAGTTTGATAGTGTCTGCCCTTACACTTAGGTCTTTAATCCATTTTGAGTTTATTTTTGTGCATGGTGTCAGGGAGTGTTCTAATTTCATACTTTTACATGTTCCTGTCCAATTTTCCCAGCACCACTTATTGAAGAGGCTGTCTTTTCTCAACTGTATATGCTTGCCTCCTTTATCAAAGATAAGGTGACCATATGTGTGTGGGTTTATCTCTGGACTTTCTATCCTGTTCCATTGATCTATATTTCTGTTTTTGTGCCAGGACCAAACTGTCTTGATTACTGAAGTTTTGTAATATAGTCTGAAGTCAGGGACCCTGATTCCCCCAGCTCCATTTTTCGTTCTCAAGATTGCTTTGGCTATTCGGGGTCTTTTTTGTTTCCATACAAATTGTGAAAGTTTTTGTTCTAGTTCTGTGAAAAATGCCAGTGGTAGTTTGATAGGGATTGCATTGAATCTTGTAGATTGCTTTGGGTAGTAGAGTCATTTTCACAATGTTGATTTTTCCAATCCAGGAACATGGTATATCTCTCCATCTATTTGTATCATCTTTAATTTCTTTCATCAGTGTCTTATAATTTTCTGCATACAGGTCTTTTGTCTCCTTGGGTAGGTTTATTCCTAGATATTTTATTCTTTTTGTTGCAATGGTAAATGGGAGTGTTTTCTTAATTTCACTTTCAGATTTTTCATCATTACTGTATAGAAATGCAAGAGATTTCTGTGCATTAATTTTGTATCCTGCTACTTTACCAAATTCAATGATTAGCTCTAGGAGTTTTCTGATAGCATCTTTAGGATTCTCTATATACAGTATCATGTCATCTTCAAACAGTGACAGCTTTACTTCTTCTTTTCCGATTTGGATTCCTTTTATTTCTTTGTCTTCTCTGATTGCTGTGGCTAACACTTCCAAAACTATGTTGAATAATAGTGGTGAGAGTGGGCAACCTTGTCTTGTTCCTGATCTTAGTGGAAATGGTTTCAGTTTTTCACCATTGAGGACAATGTTGGCTGTGGGTTTGTCATATATGGCCTTTATTATGTTGAGGAAAGTTCCCTCTATGCCTACTTTCTACAGGCTTTTATCATAAATGGGTGTTGAATTTTGTCGAAAGCTTTCTCTGCATCTATTGAGATGATCATATGGTTTTTCTCCTTCAATTTGTTAATATGGTGTATCACATTGATTGATTTGCGTATATTGAAGAATCCTTGCATTCCTGGGATAAACCCCACTTGATCATGGTGTATAATCCTTTTAATGTGCTGTTGGATTCTGTTTGCTAGTATTTTGTTGAGGATTTTTGCATCTATGTTCATCAGTGATATTGGCCTGTAGTTTTCTTTCTTTGTGACATCTTTGTCTGGTTTTGGTATCAGGGTGATGGTGGCCTCGTAGAATGAGTTGGGGAGTGTTCCTCCCTCTGCAATATTTTGGAAGAGTTTGAGAAGGATAGGTGTTAGCTCTTCTCTAAATGTTTGATAGAATTCACCTGTGAAGCCATCTGGTCCTGGGCTTTTGTTTGTTGGAAGGTTTTTAATCACAGTTTCAATTTCAGTGCTTGTGATTGGTCTGTTCATATTTTCTATTTCTTCCTGGTTCAGTCTCGGCAGTTTGTGCATTTCTAAGAATCTGTCCATTTCTTCCAGGTTGTCCATTTTATTGGCATAGAGTTGCTGTAGTAATCTCTCATGATCTTTTGTATTTCTGCAGTATCAGTGGTTACTTCTCCTTTTTCATTTCTAATTCTATTGATTTGAGTCTTCTCCCTTTTTCTCTTGATGAGTCTGGCTAATGGTTTATCAAATTTGTTTATCTTATCAAAGAACCAGCTTTTAGTTTCATTGATTTTTGCTATTGTTTCCTTCATTTCTTTTTCATTTATTTCTGACCTGATCTTTATAATTTCTTTCCTTCTGCTGGCTTTTGGGTTTTTTTGTTCTTCTTTCTCTAATTGTTTTAGGTGCAAGGTTAGGTTGTTTATTCGAGATGTTTCCTGTTTCTAGAGGTAGGCTTGTATTGCTATAAACCTCCCTCTTCGCACTGCTTTTGCTGCGTCCCATAGGTTTTGGGTCGTCCTATCTCCATTGTCATTTGTTTCTAGGTATTTTTTGATTTCCCCTTTGATTTCTTCAGTAATCACTTCGTTATTTAGTAGTGTATTGTGTAGCCTCCATGTGTTTGTATTTTTTACAGATCTTTTCTTGTAATTGATATGTAGTCTCATAGTGTTGTGGTCGGAAAAGATACTTGATACGATTTCAATTTTCTTAAATTTACCAAGGCTTGATTTGCAACCCAAGATATGATCTATCCTGGAGAATGTTCCATGAGCACTTGAGAAAAATGTGTATTCTGTTGTTTTTGGGTGGAATGTCCTATAAATATCAATTAAGTCCATATTGTTTAATGTATCATTTAAAGCTTGTGTTTCCTTATTTATTTTCATTTTGGATGATCTGTCCATTGGTGAAAGTGGGGTGTTAAAGTCCCCTACTATGATTGTGTTGCTGTCGATTTCCCCTTTTATGGCTCTTAGCATTTGCCTTATGTATTGAGGTGCTCCTATGTTGGGTGCATAAATATTTACAATTGTTATACCTTCCTCTTGGATCGATCCCTTGATCCTTATATAGTGTCCTTCTTTGTCTCTTGTAATAGTCTTTATTTTAAAGTCTATTTTGTCTGATATGAGAATTGCTACTCCAGCTTTCTTTTGATTTCCATTTGCATGGAATATCTTTTTCCATCCCCTCACTTTCAGTCGGTATTTGTCTCTAGGTCTGAAGTGGGTCTCTTGTAGACAGCATATATATGGGTCTTGTTTTTGTATCCATTCAGCCAGCCTGTGTCTTTTGGTGGGAGCATTTAATCCATTTACATTCAAGGTAATTATCGATATGTATGTTCCTATTCCCATTTTCTTAAATGTATTGGGTTTGTTATTGTAGGTGTTATCCTTCTCTTGTGTTTCTTGCCTAGAGAAGTTCCTTTAGCATTTGTTGTAAAGCTGGTTTGGTGGTGCTGAACTCTCTCAGCTTTTGCTTGTCTGTAAAGGTTTTAATTTCTCCATCACATCTGAATGAGATCCTTGCTGGGTAGAGTAATCTTGGTTGTAGGTTTTTCTCCTTCATCACTTTAAGTATATCCTGCCACTCCATTCTGGCTTGCAGAGTTTCTGCTGAGATATCAGATGTTAACCTTATGGGGATTCCCTTGTGTGTTATTTGTTGTTTTTCCCTTGCTGCCTTTAATATGTTTTCCTTATATTTAATTTTTGACAGTTTGATTAATATGTGTCTTGGCGTGTTTCTCCTTGGGTTTATCCTGTATGGGACTCTCTGTGCTTCCAGGACTTGATTAACTATTTCCTTTCCCATATTAGGGAAGTTTTTAACTATAATCTCTTCAAATATTTTCTCAGTCCCTTTCTTTTTCTCTTCTTCTTCTGGGACCCCTATAATTTGAATGTTGGTGTGTTTAATGTTGTCCCAGAGGTCTCTGACACTGTCCTCAGTTCTTTTCATTCTTTTTTCTTTATCCTGCTCTGTAATAGTTATTTCCACCATTTTATCTTCCAGGTCACTTATCCTTTCTTCTGCCTCAGTTATTCTGCTATTGATCCCATCTAGAGTATTTTTAATTTCATTTATTGTGTTTTTCATCGTTGCTTGGTTCCTCTTTAGTTCTTCTACGTCCTTGTTAAATGTTTCTTGCATTTTGTCTATTCTATTTCCAAGATTTTGGATCATCCTTACTATCATTATTCTGAATTCTTTTTCAGGTAGACTACCTATTTCCTCTTCATTTGTTAAGTCTGGTGCGTTTTGACCCTGCTCCTTCATCTGCTGTGTGTTTTTCTGTCGTCTCATTTTGCTTATCTTACTGTGTTTGGGGTCTCCTTTTCACAGGCTGCAGGTTTGTAGTTCCCGTTGTTTTTGGTATCTGTCCCCAGTGGCTAAGGTTGGTTCAGTGTGTTGTGTAGGCTTCCTGGTGGAGGGAACTAGTGCCTGAGCTCTGGTGGATGAGGCTGGATCTTGTCTTTCTGGTGGGCACGTCCACGTCTGGTGGTGTATTTTGGGGTGTCTGTGGCCTTATTATGATCTTAGGCAGCCTCTCTGCTAATGGATGGGGCTGTGTTCCTGTCTTGCTAGTTGTTTGGCATAGGGTGTCCAGCACTGTAGCTTGCTGGTCGTTGACTGAAGCTGGGTCTTGATGTTGAGATGGAGATCTCTGAGAGATTTTTGCCGTTTGGTATTACGTGGAGCTGGGAGGTCTCTTGTGGACCAGTGTCCTGAAGTTGGCTCTCCCACCTCAGAGGCACGACCCTGATGCCTGGCTGGAGCACCGTGAGCCTTTCATCCACACGGCTCAGAGTAAAAGGGAGAAAAAATAGAAAGAAAGAAAGAAAGAGGCTATAATATAGTGAAGTAAAATAAAGCTATTGTAAAGCAAAACTATACAGACAAAATCTCACCCAGAAGCATATATATATACACTCACAAAAAGAAAGAAAAGGGGAAAAATTAATATCTCCTGCTCCCAAAGTCCACCTCCTGAATTTGGGATGATTCGTTGTCTGTTCAGTTATTCAACAGATGCAGGCACATCAAGTTGTTTGTGGAGTTTTAATCCGCTGCTTCTGAGGCTGTTGGGAGAGATTTCCCCTTCTCTTCCCTGTTCGCACAGCTCCTGGGGTTCAGCTTTGGATTTGGACCCGCCTCTGCGTGTAGGTCACCTGAGGGCGTCTGTTCCCCACCCAGACAGGACGGGGTTAAAGGAGCAGCTGCTTCGGGGGCTCTGGATCACCCAGGCCATGGGGAGGGAGGGGTACAGAGGAGGCGGGGTGAGCCTGTGGCGTCAGAGGCCGGCGTGACATTGCACCAGCCTGAGGTGCGCAGTACGTTCTCCCGGGGAAGTTGTCCCCGGATCACGGGACCCTGGCAGTGGTGGGCGGCACAGGCTACTGGGAGGGGCGGTGTGGAGAGTGACCTGTGCTCACACACAGGCTTTTTGGAGGCAGCAGCAGCAGCCCCAGCGTCTCACGCCCGTCTCTGAGGTCCGCGCTGATCGCCGCGGCTCGCGCCCTTCTCTGGAGTTCATTTAGGTGGCGCTCTGAATCCCCTCTCCTTGTGCGCAGCGAAACAAAGAGGCAAGAAAATGTCTTTTGCCTCTTCAGCAGCTGCAGACCTTTTCCCGGTCTCCCTCCCAGCCAGCTGTGGTGCGCTAACCCCTTCAGGCTGTGTTCACGCTGCCAACCCCAGTCCTCTCCCTGCAATCCAACCAAAGCCGAGCCTCAGCTCCCAGCCCCGCCCGCCCCGGCGGGGGAGCAGACAAGCCTCTCGGGCTGGTGAGTGCTGCTCGGCGCCGAGCCTCTGTGCGGGAATCTCTCCGCTTTGCCCTCCGCACCCCTGTGGCTGCGCTCTCCTCCGTGGCTCCGAAGCTTCCCCCCTCTGCCACCCACAGTCTCTGCCCACGAAGGGGCTTCCTAGTGCGTGGAAATCTTTCCTCCTTCACAGCTCCCTCCCACTGGTGCAGGTGCCGTCCCTATTCTTTTGTCTCTGTTATTTCCTTTTTCTTTTGCCCTACCCAAGTACGGGGGGAGTTTCTTGCCTTTTTGGAGGTCGGACGTTTTCTGCCAGCGTTCAGTGGGTGTTCTGTAGGAGCAGTTCCACGTGTAGATGTATTTCTACTGTATCTGTGGGAAGGAAGGTGATCTCCGCGTCTTACTCTTCCGCCATCTTCTCCTCTGATGACACAACAAGATTTAAAATGGGGAAATTATTAAGTAAGCTCTACTATATAATTAGTTATTAATTTTTAACCACCTTCCTCTGTGTACTGAAATAAGTTAGCACATATTAAAACTATGCACTAGATTGCCATATCATTATAATTTTTCCAAAAGAAATACATTTAACTTTTAAAATATGTATAGAAAAATTCCAAAGAAGAATGTGTATTCTTTTCTTTATTATGTAATATTGGAGTAGTTTAATATCCTGTTATAATAAATTGACTCTGGCTGATCCCTTTTGGTAGCCTTCATTTTTTGCAACAAGTTGGGAATCTGTTCATTCCTTTGATCATTGTAAGTTGTCACATTTCTTTTTATCATTGGGCCCACCTTTAATAAGCTATCTTCTCTGCGTACTCTCTTCAAATTTCCTGCCTTACATTTTCCAGGAAGCCAAACAATAAAAATTCTATATTCTATAAAGTAAACGGCATTCTGATTGCAAACAAGAAGATAGTTAATGAAAAGATATAAAGACATATTTTTCCCCTGGGGTTCAGAGAACTGATCAGGTAGGCTAGGGAGCTTGCAGCTTGCTATTACTTACATAGGTGGTATTAATAATAATGTAATGCTGACCTAGCAAAGTAAAACAAAACACACAATCATTTCAATAACTAGATTTTAAACTAATGAGAAGTTCTGCAAGTCAAATCGAAGCTTGGAAGTAATTTTTTTGCCATTCTATTCTTATTTTTAGAGATGAGTGTTTTAATATATCTCTCAAACTTTAAAATAGTACAATCTAGCAAAAGTGAAAGTGCATCCCCTGGGATATTCAGTTTTATTATGTAAAACAGTGTAAAAGTATTCTTTATCTTATTTGAAGCAACAATGACAACTTTGGTCACAGGATGAAACAGTTTTGAAAATTCTAATTTTCAATTGACATAGTTTTACATTCATAGTTTACTCAAATCACCAGACAATAATATATAAATTGTACTGTTGAATGAGTGTGGGATTCAGACTCAACAGACCTGGCTTTACCTTCTGTTTCTCCCATTCACAAGTTATAAATTTATCATTTAATTTTAATAATCTTTATTTTGTCATCTCTGAATAATAATTCCTGTGCAACGTGTTGTGAGAATAAAATGAGATATTGTTAGTGAAAAATGGGTATAGACTATAATGGACTAAGTTATTTAATATGCCTTAAACATGTTTCATAAAATTCATACTGTATTTATTAGCAAAATTCTAAACTCAAAAAAATAAAAAAAAACACTTTTAGAACAAGATGCTGCAACTGATGATATGATTTTTAATAGATTAAAAGATAGCCTAGGAGTAACATCATGGAAAATAGCAGAGTAAGAAATTCCTGATGTCACTTACACCATTGTAACAATCACTAAGATGGAAAAAAATAATTGTAAAAATCAACAGTTTTGAAAATCTGGAACCTGATAACTTACTTATAGCAACCAAGAGAAGTGCTTGATGAAGAGAGATTGCTGAACTTTGGTGAGAGAGCAGAGTGCATTTTTTGTTTGTTTGTTTGTTTGTTTTAATTATATTTGGGGAGCTGCGTTTGGTCTTTATTGCTGCACACGGGCTTTCTCTAGTTGCGGCGAGCAGGGGCTACTCTTCTTTTTGGTGCACATGTTCTCACTGTGGTGGCTTCTCTGGTTGCAGAGCATGGGCTCTAGGTGCATGAGCTTGTAGTTGTGGCATGCAGGCTCAGTAGTTGTAGCACATGGGCTTAGTTGCTCCACAGCATGTGGAATCTTCCCAGATCAGGGATCAAACACATGTCCCCTGCATTGGCAGGTGGATTCTCAACTACTGTGCCACCAGGGAAGTCCAGAGTGCATGTTTCTCTCCCCAATTTTACAGCCTTGCTGTGGCTATGGGGACGAAAACCAGCATTCCTAGAGCATGTGGCTGGTGTTAGGGTGGAGAGTAAGGATTTTGTCTTCCGATAATTTGTATTTGTGTGTTTTGGTTAGTCTGGTGGGTCCCTGAGGGACTGACACAGATAGTTGCCTTTGACTAGTTTCTAGGTATGACTTTCCCAGCAGCATCTACTGGAAGTACCTCTTTTGGTTTTTTGATCTTGAAATTTAAGGAAATCTGTATCTGGTCACAGGCTGACCACACACAAAAAGGAATACAAATTTGGCCAAAATAGTTTATAAAATCTACTCTAAAAATGGATGAATGCAGGTCTAAATAAGAAACAAATGCAATCTCTCCAAAGTAAGAGAATCTGATTTCCAGAGTTACATTTTAATACTGAAAATGTTTCATTCTCAACAAAAACAAACAAACAAAAAATGACAATGAAACAGAAAAGTATGGCTCATTCACAGGAAAAAATAATTTAAACCAGTACCATGAGAAAGCCCAGACGTTGGAATTACTAGCTAAAGATATTAAATCAACTGTTTTAACGAACTAAGGGAAACCACAGACAAAGAACTAAAGGACATCAGAAGAACAGTGTATCAAAAAATAGGCAGTGCAAAATAAATAGAGATAGAAAATTTAAAAAGGAGGTATATATATGTGTGCGTGTATGTATATACATATATATATATGTATATATGGTTCAACAGCAGATTTGAGTAGACAGAAGAATCACCAACTTGAAGATAAGGCAATTAAAATTATCCAGTTTGAGAAACAGAAAGAAAAAAAAATGAAGAGAAATGGAAAAAACCTGAGGGACCTTCAAGACACCATCAAGCACACCAACATGGGAAAACCAAGGAGAAAAGAGAGAAAGGAACAAAAAAATTGAAGAAGTTATGATCAAAACATCTGAAATTTGATAAAATATATAAATCTACAAACCTAAGAAGTTCAACAAACTCCAAGAAGATAAATTGAAAGAAGTCCAAATTGAGACACATTATAATCAAATTTTCAAAAGCCAAAGACAGAAAAAAAAAAAAAAATCTTGAAACAGTAAGAAAGAAGCCACATGTCATGTGCAAGAATCCTTAAAGAGATTGACAGCTGTTTCTCATCAGAAAACATGGAAGCCATAAGACAGTAATATGACTTATTTAAAAAGCTGAAAGAAAAAAAAAAACATCTATCAACTAAGAATTCTATATCTGGCAACACTAATGTTCAAGAATGAAGGAGTGATTAAAATATTCTCAGATAAACAAAAGCTAACAGAGTTTATTGGTAATAGACCTGCCCTACAAGAAATGCTTAATGGAGTCCTTCAAACTGAAATGAAATGACACTACACAGTAACTCAAAGCATATGAAGAAATGAATAATACTGTGAAAATCATAACATAGGCAAATATGAATGCTTTAATTATTGTACTTTTCATCTGTAACTCCTCATTTTTCTATGATTTAAAAGGCAAATGCATAAAACAATAATTACAAATCTATGTTAATTGGTGTAATATATAAAGACATAATCTCTGACAAAACCAACATAAAGCATGAAAAAGGGAGAGCTGTAAGAGCAGAGTGTTTGTATAGTATTGAAACCAAGTTGGTCTTATTCAATCTAACTTGTTATACATTTAAGATAATCAGAATACTCAAGGTAACCACTAAGAAAACAACTAAAAATATATACAGAAAAGAAATAAAAAGGGAAAGAAAACGGTATAGTACAAAAATAACCGACTAAATACAAAACTCAGTAATAAAGAATTGAGAAACAAATCATAAGATGCACAGAAAACAAATAACTAAATGGCATAAATAAGTCTTTCATTATCACTAATTACTTTAAATGTAAATGGATTAACTAGCTAATTAAAAGAAAGAGATAGAACAGATTAAAAATATATATTTCTATGCTGTATACAAGAGATTTATTTTAGGTACAAAGACAAAAAAAGATTGAAAGCAAAGGATGGAAAAAGACATCCCATGCAAATATTAACTAAATACAGCTATAGTGGCTTTATTATTATCAGAAAAAAGAAATTTTAAATAAAAAAATGTGTACAAAAACAAAGGGTATTATATATTAATAAAACATTTAATCCAGCCAGAAGATCTAATAGTTATGAACATATGCACATCTAACAGGATGACCCCAAAATATATAAAGCAAAAACTGACATAATTGAAAATGGAAATAGACAGTTTTACAGTAATAGTTGGAGACACCAGTACCTCACTTTCAATAAAAGATAGAAAAACCCAACAGAACATCAGCAAGGAAACACAGGAATTGAACAACACTCTAAATCAATTAAATCTAAGAGACATAGAGAGAGAGAGAACAACAGCAAAATGAACATTCTTCTTAAGTGCACATGGAACATTCTTCAAGATAGACCATATGTTAGGCCACAAATCAAGTCATAATAAATTTACAAAGATTGAAATCATATAAAGTAGCTTTCTGACCACAATGGAAATACTAAAACTGTAAAACCCCTGGAAAAAAACATAGGGGAAAGTCTTTATTGCCTTGGACTTGACAATGGCTTCTTAAATATGAGTTCAAAAGCACAGGTCAGGGCACTATCAACAGAGTGAAAAGACAACACACAGAATAGGAAAAAAATATTTTCATATCCCATATATGAGATAAGGATTTAATATCCAGGATATATAAGGACTCCTATGACTCAACAAAAAAATAGCACAATTACAAATAGGCAAAGGACCCAAATAGACATTTATGTAAAGAAGATATAAAAATTAACAGTGAGCATAGGAAAAGATACTCAACATCATTAATAATTAGGGAAATGTAAATTCAAACCACAATGTGGAAAAATTGGAACCCTTATATATTACTGGTAGGAAAATAAAATGGTGTAGCCACTGTGGAAGACAGTTTGACAGTTCCTCAAAGAATTAAACCTATAATTACCACTTGACCCAACAATTTCACTTCTTAGGTATATACCCAAAAAAATTGAAAATAGGGACTCAAACTCATACTTGTACACAAATGATCATAGTAGCATTGCTAACAATAGCCAAAAGATAGAAACAACCAGCAGTCTATCAACAATGAATGAATAAACAAAATGTGGTATATAATATGTGGATTATTAGTCATAAAAATGAATGAAATTATGATGCATGCTCTTACATGGATGGACTTTGAAAAATATTATGCTAAGTGAAATAATCCAGGCTAAAAGGGCAGATATTGCATGATACACTTATTTAAAATATACAGAATAGGCAAATTCAAAGAGACAGAAAGTAGATTAGAGGGTATCAGGATCTGGCGTAGAGGGAATTGGAGTTATTGCTTAATGGGTACAGATTTCTGCTTGGAGTGATGAAAACATTTTGGAAGTAGATAGTGGTGATGACTGTAAAATTAATGCCACTGTATTTTACATAAAAAATGATTAAAATGTCAAATTTAAATGTTATAGATATTTTATCAGTATATGTAAAATTGTTACTCCATTTAACTTTTAACTGTTAATTTTCTCAAGTTATATAAAAATGGTAGCTATTTCCCTTTGCATTTCAGTAGTTTCAAAATCATTACTGCTCTTAATAACCAGGTCATATAACTATTTTAAAGCTACTCTATTTTTTCCATTATCTTTATTCCTAAGATCTAAATTCAGTCTTAATACACCAGTGTGTAGCTGAATATGAAGGCTGTTTTAGAAACACTTTTTAACACATAACTTTACTGCCCTTGAAATAGGAAATATGTTGCATTGGGTTCTGTAATAACAAAGATAATTTTTCAATTTCAAGAGTAATACTATCTCAAGGGTCACTTTCTCCATTCCGTTTCATACCCTTATATTGTTGATTTGAACAGGGAGTTTCCTTTGATTTCAAAAAGACTGTGTATAGATATAAACTGTAAAAGGGCCTGGAGCCTTAATGAAAGCAGAATAGAGGTTTGATATGATCTGGAATTTGCTTTGGTGGACTCACTCAGTTGGAATACGGTAACAGTAATATGTCAAAAAAAGTTTACTTACTCAAATGAAAACTGTACCAAGGATTTCCTGCAAAATAATGAAAGTGGTTTTTTTTTGTTGTTGTTTGCTTTTTAAAGATTTTCTTAAGAGAAAGTCAGGTTAAACCTAGGAGTTATACGGGTGTTCTGCTATCTCCATCTAAGTTTCTTGATTAAAATTAAGTTAGGTGAACATGCTTAATTCTTACATTATGCCTTTATTTTATTTACTAGACTACTGAATGCAGCAACTGAAATTCAGAAGTAAATAAACCATATGGACACGCTTGGTTTAGAACTTATGTTGAACTACTATAAATACAATCTATTATCATATAAATTTACATTATCTTCATTTAACTTAAATTTTAAAAAGTAGTTACTATGAGTTCCTCAATACAATGTCAAATAGAAGTGACGAGAGTGGTCATCATGCCTGATCATGGAAGGAGAACATTCAGTCTTCACATTACGTATGATATTAGCTATAGGTTATTCATAGATGTCCTTTATCAAGGTGAAATACCCTTTCATTCCTAGTTTTCTGAAAGTTCTTATCGGGAATGTATAGTACATTTTGCCTAATGTTTTTTTTTGTGTGTACTCAGATGAGCATTTTGTTTTTCTTATGTGTTTGTTACTTTGGTGTATTGCACTGGTTGATTTTTTTAATGTTAAAACAACCTTATTATTCTGACATAAACTCTATTTAGTCATGCTGTATTATATTTTTATGTACTGTTGAATTTGATTTGCTAAATTTTTATTAAGAAATTTTGCTTCTATTTATGAGAGACGTTATGTTGCGTGTTTCTATTCTTGTAACATCTTTGTCAGGTTTTTGTGTCAGAGTGATACGGATTTCATAAAATAATCGGTGAATTTTCCTTCCTCTTAAATTTGTTGAAAAATTTGGGTAAAACTGATATTATTTCTTCCTTAAAATTTTGGTAGATTTTACCAGTGAGGTCTGGCCTTTTCTTCCTATGAAGGCTTTTAGCCACAGATTCAATTTCTTTAATAGATATAGAGCTATTTAGATTATCTATTTCTTAGAGATGATCTTTGGTTGTTTCTGTCTCACAAGAAATTTGTCTATATCTTTTAAATTGTCAAGTTTTTTGACTTAAACTTATTGGTAATATGCCCTAATTAGCTAAGTAATATCTGAGAATCGGTAGAGATGCCATATCTTATTTTTATATTGGTAATTTGTGTAGTCTTATCATTTTTCTCCTTAGTTTGGGAAGAGTTTTATAAAATTCATTGATCTCAACAATAGCATTTAATTTTATTTATTCTCTTTATTGTTTTGTTTTCCCTTCTTTTCCTCTTTGATTTTTATCACTGAATTTAACTGTTTTGTGAATTAATATTATTCTTTTTCTAATATCTTAAAATGCCAACTGAGGTCACTGATGTGACATCTTTCTTTTTTCCTATTCTATCAATTTTCTTCTAAGAACTATTTTTATCTGCACTGCAATACTTTTGATATACTGAATTTACACGTTCATTTAATTCAAAGGGCTTTCTAACTTTCATTTCTTTCCTTCTTTCACCTAATTTTTATATTAAAGTGTTTAGTTTTCAACTATTTGGAAATTTCTCAAGCATCTTCCCCATAACTGACTTCTAATTTAATCCCATTTTAGTTAGAAAACACACTTTGTCCCATTTGAACCCTTTCAATATTATGAAACATGTTTTATGACCCAGAAAATGGTCTATCTTTTTTTTTTCCACATACACTTCAAAATAATATTCATTCATGTTGTTGTTAGGGAGATAGAAAGTAAGTTAGGTCAAGTTGTTTGCTAGTGTTGTTTAAATCTGATATAGCTATACAGATTTTCTATCTACTTGTTCAGTCAATTATTGAGAGAGGTATACTGAAATCCCCAGTTATAATTTTAGATTTGTCTGCTTCTTCTTATAGTCCAACAGATCCTGCTTCATGTATTTTGGTGCTCAGTTGTTATTTTTAAGATGGTTTTGTTCTCTTAGTAATGCATTTTGATGTATTTATTCTCTGGTGTATTTTGATAAAATTACCATATTTTTCTATGATAATATTATTTGTTACAAATGTTATTTTTTCTAGCATTCATATAATCATTTCAACATTCTTTTATTTAGCCTTAACATGGAATGCTTTTTTCCTTATATATTAATTTTTATTTTGGTAAAATATATATAACATAAAATTTATCATTTTAATAATTTTAATTGTACAATCCAGCAGCACTAAGTACATTCACAATGTCGCATAATCATCAGCAAAATCCATCTTCAGACATTTTTCATCATCCCATACTGAAATTCTGTACCCATTAAAAAATAGCTCCCCATTTCTCCCTTCACCCAGCCTCTGGCAAGCATTATTTCACTTTTTGTCTCTATCCATTAACTTTTGATCTCTTTGTGTCTTTACTTAAAATGTGAGTTTCATGTAGAAAGTATGGATTTGTTTTAATTTTCTAATGCAGTGTGATAATCTCTGCCTTTCAATTTGAATGTTTATAATTCAAAATTTAATATAATTGTTAATATTCTTAGGCTTAAATGTGTTTTTGCTAATTATTGTCTTGTGTTCTTTCTTCCTTGTTTCCTTTTTTCCATCTTCTTTTGGATTCAGTATTTACATGATTTTATTTTATATCATTTTTTGGATCTCAGGCAGAAAAATGACTTGTGTATTTTATGTTTGAAAGATCTTTGTCTGTATGGAGAGGATAGATTATGGGAGAAGGAAATCAGTTAAGTTCTATTCTGAGATGGATTGGGTGGGATCAGGTGATTTGTTTATCTGCTTCTTTTCTAAGAATAGAAATAAGAATTCTGTTTTGGTCACATGATATTGAGATAACGACCAGATAGCTAAATTTTACTAAATCAAATTTATATTAAAATAAAATAAATGTTTCTCTATATAAATCTGATGGCAGAGTCAATGAAAAAGTCAGTACTAGAAATGAAAAATTGGGAGTCAATACCATATACCGACCAAAGAATTCGTTTTAAATCCATGGACCCGATTATATAATCTTGGACCAGAATAAAGATAAAAGAGAAGTTATCTGGTCTAATCTGGGAAACTGTAAAATTTATATTTGAAAAAACAAGGAGATTAAGGAGGAACAACTGATAAGTAGAAGAAAAAAACAGTTGCATATGGTATCATCAACAACAACCAAAAACAATATTTTTTAAAAGGGAGTGTACAAATGTGAAAAATTCTGCCTAGACATCAATTAAGATGAAAACAGACAAATGGCCATAGATAACACTGATGAGATTACTATCACTAGATGCATTCAGACAAAATAAATTTGATTAGGATGAGGAAATTGGAAGTTAAAGAAGTGAATTTAGTGACTATAGATAATGTATAAATCTAATAAGAGTTTTTTCTGTGAAAAGTTTAAAAAAAAGAGTGTTGCATAGAGGGGATTGTGGGGTGAATGGAAGCTGTAACCCTGCTTTGTTTTGTTGTATTTATTTGTTTATAATGGGCAAAAAAAGAGCATAGTTATATTTAGTTGAGAGGAATAAAGTAAAAATTTACAAGAAGGGAATGTTACAGCAGCAGCTTCTTGAGAAGTGCAAGTGATAAGACTCAGAGTATAGGTAGAGGAGCTGGCTTTTAAAGGAAGAGAAGCCACTTTGACTACTATGACTGGAGGAAATGCAGAGAGTGTGGGTCCAGGTCAGGTAAGCATACAGATTTATTGGTGAGAAAAATGAAGAAGCTCATGCTTGATTGCTTTGATTTTCATGAGAGAATTTGAGACAATGTCTTCAGCTCTTTCAGGTGAGGAGCCACAAAGAGTAGAACTGGAATTTTGAGGTATGGGAGGAATGTATGAAGTAGTTGCTTTGGAGATGGAGAGAAAGAACATGCCAGCAAAGTATGGGAGAATTTTCAGGTGGTGTTGAAGGCCTATATAAATTGAGAGACAAACAGGGTGACTGTTTGATTTTTTTCAGACAGTATTCAACTCTTCAACCTGGTACAGGCACCAAATAGTTAACATTTGTTTGGTAACAAGTTTGGAACTTTGCTACTTTAGATATAGAGATGGATAAGAAGGAACAAAACTTTAAGGGAGCTTGTGATGGGTTAATTATATTAATGGTGCAGAGTCAATATATTCAAGGTCCCAGTGAGGCCCATAGCCATGACACTGAGAGACAGGTGTCCCTCTCTTTGAGTTATTTGATGATGGATATGTATACAGTGATTCAAGAACTTCTACAGTGATGTCTGAGATTGGCAATCAGGTCTAATGGAAAACTTACTGTACTGGGAGTAATAATAATAATAGAAGCAAATATAATTAAAAAGTAATAGCTAACATTTACACTTGTATGTGAAAAGCATTATATTAAGTCCTTAACCTACTAAGTTCCAAAGCTTGTTTATCTTGTATCATTTTCACAGACTCTCATGATGCATTATCATTGTTTTTGTTCTTTGTTTTAGATTTTTTTCTTCCTCTTTTGAATAGGAAAACTAAGACTGACATAGGTTAAATGATTTGCTGAGGGTCAAAAACCTGTAAGATATGGAGTTTAGATTAGAAAAGACTGTCAAGTCTATGGTCCATGAATACTATTCTGTTGCCAGAGAACTGGATGACATCATTAGTTCTGTGATTGCCTGGTTTCGTGACTCAGAGAAAGTCACATTACTTTAAATTTCCACCTCCTCATTTGTACTGTAGTAAATGCTGTAATATCCCTTTGTCTCTAATTTGATCTTTAATTTTCTAGAAAGTTATCCTAAAGAACTTTCAATTAGGGACATGAAAAAAATCCATCTAACTGCTTTGGAATATACAGATGACACTTTAGTGAATGTTTGGAGATTATGCTTTAAAATTCACTATTAGACTTCATATTTCACTATAATTCTTGGTAGCACAAAACTGGTACCTGTTTAAAGTCAGGATTTTTACTATCATAAACATAATTTTCTCTCAATAGGATACTAAGTGTTCTTACACAAACTTTTTTGTTTAATCCTTACAAATAATGAAAATCTATTTGATCTACAATGGCTAAATTTACATTCAACATATGTAGATATTTCAACATGTTTCTAAATAATACAAAACTCATATAGTATTAATCAACATAATGTTTGCATAATATGGGGAGTGTTTGGTGACAAAAGACTGTGCGTTAAATATACATGTTACATAATTTCTTGCATGACACGTCAAAGCACTAGATATGGAGCTCAGAAATTAATCAGAAATGCTGGAGTTATGGAAGCAAGGCAGTAACTGTTCTAGAGAAAGCATCATATATAAAACCAATCACATGCATTTCTCAGTCTTCTTACAGAACTCTAGTCTTGATTACAATATAGTAAATAGTATTATATACATTAGTAGAGCAATATTTTATATTAGCATAACAAATATATATGTATATATATGTGTATTAAGTATATGTATATGCATATATTTTCCCTTCTGCTTTGATCCTTACTAAACATTCCAGGAACACAGTGCAGCTCACATTGCCTTTTAATTCTCCAATGCTGTAATAGAAAGTGCATAAACTTAAGTTATTGCATTTATTCACACTCTGATTCCCCAGAAATTGCCATAATATTATGTGTGAGTGAATAAATGTCTTTCCTCTCAGTTGCATGAGGTTCATGATTTGGGGTTATAAATTAGTACCTCAGCATATCTACTAGCTTATAAAACAGAGTCATGAAGACCAGAGTCTCTACAAATTATGCATTGCTAATGTCCTTCAAACAAAATGTACTTGGAAGAATAAATTCTGTTTACCTTGGTTGAAAATTTTCAATAAATGTTATTAATAGAATATTAGGGCTACATATTCAGGTAAAATGCTTGTGTCAAGTGAATATATGAGAGTGCAACACAGCTTGGGTGTGATTGAGATCCTCCATTTTCTACTTAGGTCCCTGAATCATGTTTTACCTGAAAATCGTATAGTATGTATAGCTAGCTAGCTGAATAGATAGATACATTGATAGAGAGAAAATAGGTACTGATTAGACAGAGTTGGAAATGTATGATTATTTTAAATTGATTTGAGTAATTAGTAAAACATTAAACTTGATACTAAATTTTATTGTCCTCAGAATATTCTTAAGAATCATTCTTTCAAAGGCAAAAGTTCTACATTTAATCTGTACGCATACTGGCAGTAAACTGTGCCTAACATGCACTATTTAACTACAAAAAATATAAATTATTAACAAATAGCTTTATTGCTAGGATGTATATACACACACACACACACACACACACACACACACACACATACATATATGTATACCTCTGTGTATATACATTTGTATATATACATACTTGGGTGAGATGTTTCATGTTTGTAAGTATTTATAATATATAGACTATAAATAATGCCAGATAATGTTGGTCTCATTTAATTATGCATACAAGAAAATAAATTTTAAAAAATGACAGTTTTGGATTATTATCATTTAGTGAAAATTGTTCAAAATGATTTTTGAGTATGCTTAATATTTAAAGACAAGTTCTACATATTTTATATAGGCCTAAATTCCAAAATGTTAACTTGTGTTAAAGAGTAATAGAGCACATGAGAAATTCTACCTGGATAAAAAAGACCAGATGCTAAGTGATGTAATAATTCAATTCACTTAACCCAAATCTAAGTAAAAACAGTATTTGTAACTTGACCATATCTGACATTGGTGGTGACTTCTGCAGTATAGACATTCTAACACTGGGAATTTTGAATGATCGTAGAACTGAAAGAGACCTTGAGAAATTGTTTAGTTCCATTTCTTCAGGAAATTATGCATCACTGAAGAAATCTTATTTTCCTTTACCTTTTCATTTAGAATTGTCCCCAAGGTCTCCCAGAATTTATTACAGAATGTAAAAATCTTTATTACCCATGCACGTATACTCGTATTTTGAATCATTTAAAAAAAATATCAAGAATTTTGGAAGAATCCAGCTGGAAATATATCTAAAGTATTTCACTAATAAATATGAAAATCATCCTTAGAACTAAATATACTACCTAGATGGGAAAAAGTATTTATTTAGATACTAGCAAAATTTGGGGGTAAATTCTCAGAATAGTCCACCAGTTCCATCTAATAGTCTTTGAATTTTTATTCTGCCCTTCTTCAAATGTAAAAAAGGAAATAAAATAATATAAAAGCAGCATAAATGTGATAAATTTTCCTAGATAGTGACTGAAAAAGATATGTTTTAATTTCTAGATGACTACATGTTTAACAAATATGGATAAATTAATGTATATTTCAAAAATGTCAATTCCTTATATTCAGTGGAATGAAATCAGTGATTAAAGACATTGATTAAAATTTCATTTACATTTAGGAAAATACCAGATCTCATACCACAACCTGGCAGATATTGACCAGATATACTACAATTTGCACGGATTCAAGAAAATATGTCATGATGAATACACAAATATCACGCCCTTAAACTTGGAGTTAGGGAGACATATGGCCATGTGACCTCACCTTGGAGGATATCACTCAGAACTAATCAGCCATCGCAGCCAAGGTAGCTGTGGAAATAATTAGCAGCAGCAAAGAAAGTGGGGGCAAAAAAAAAAGAGCCCAACCTCAATGCATACTCATTTTTCTTTGTCTTAATTTCCTGTGTGGGCAAGATGAGATTTTAATAAACCTACCTGACAGCTACATCTAATTCTCCACTAGCCAGTCAAAGTCTGCCTCCATTTGAACAGGACAATCTTCCAATATGGTGAGTTTCAGGTTCAGGAGCCTCATTTTAGAGAAAACACTGGAGGTGTAACACTAGATGATAGCTTTCTTGATTTTCATTTTTTTTTCTAGTTGTCTTTGTATCTCTTGCAGGCAACTGGATGTAAAAATCACTGTCCAGCTCTAAAAATAAATGCAAATTAAGTGTATACAAGTCAAATAGGAAAAGTAGTTAGATTATGAGGCTATACCTACACTCATTTTGGAAAAATGACCAGCCCTAGAAAAAGTTTCTCCCTTGGGGCCAAAAGAAAAACAGAAAATATCACTGGATATTTATTTTAAAAATCTATAGCAAAAAGCAAGGCAAGTAATATAGCACACAAGAACAAGAAAAAATATTATGGAATACTTACTATCAGGAAAGAAGGAAAAATTAAAATATCTGTACACATTTTCTAGGAAGTTAGAAAATTTGGGGGCTAGTCTATATAAAAAGAAGTAATCAAAATTAATAAATGAATGGAATTAAGAAAATAAGTTTAGGGTAAACAATTTATAGCAATAAAAAGGACCAAACTGCTGATATACACAAGGATGAGCCTCCACTACAGTAAGTTCATCAAAGACAGAAGAGTGTATACTGTATGATTCCATATGTTTGCAGTTAACAGAAAGAAAAAAAGTAATTTTTGATAATGGAAATTAGAATAGCATTTTCTTGGGAAAGTGATGAATGACTGGAAAAGGACAGAAGAGAATTTTGGTGATAGCAGTGCTCTATATTTGCTGGAGAGTGTTGGTTACACAGGTGTGTACATGTCAAAACTCATCATATTAAAACTTCAGATTGGACACTTTTCTATATATACTTATATCTTACTGAAAATGGTTAAAATGGTTCCTAATTTAGATGTAATATACATTGATACATAAAAAGCTACAGCATGAAAACAATTTTTATTATAATTGCCTTGTGAAACTCCATTGAAATTATTGACAGAAACAGTTAATAAATTGATACATGGTAGCAGAAAGCAGATATGTAAGTGTGCACTTATGAGACAGAATTGAATAATGAGTTGATAAACAAGAGGACAACTACCCTTCTCTCTTCTTGGTTCATGGTAGTGCCAGATCAACAATCTCAGATTAATTTAATTTTGCCAACATACATCCAAGTATGTCTTTAGACACTGACATATTTTAGATTGATGGATGGCTAATTGCATGCATTTGATTCCCAGTAGGACAGCTAATGAAAACTTTAAATTAGTACATTCACAATGATTGGAACTGAATATTTATCTTCAATTAATGTAGCATTAATATTTTTCTTTGTATAATTTGAAATTTAAATATGTAACTCACTTCACTCCTATATTAAACTCTCCACAAAAATTAAATTTCCTTGTGGTTTATAACTGGTCTCACTTTATGCTGACGACAAAAGGAAGAAATAAAAACAAATTTAACATTGAAAAATAAATGTGGCTGTACTGTTTAAAAAAAGAAAATAAATTTAGAACAATAAAGACAAAATAGAAAGATTTGCTAACAGAATCAATGATGCTAAAACTTAAGCAACAAATTGGAATGAAGAAAAGTTTTAAAAGTTTCGAGGGAGGAGGAAAATAATAAGCCCCTTACAAGAAAATTAGAAACAGAATATTATATCAGAAGTCAAATAATTGTGTTGCCTGCTGATTGACAAAGGACAAGGCCTTCAAATTATGAGGGAAATTATCAGATATTGTTTATCATCACAACATTTTAACCTTCTGCAATACGATAGTTTTGGCAGAGATATAAATGTTTATGGTCAATTTCATTTGTTAATAAACAAACTTATTTTCAGATTCTAAGAAGTCAAATATAACCCGATATCAAAATTTCAATCTCTCATTCAGTTTAAAGTGCTCCCCACCTTCTCAGATTCCTATCTGATCCTCAATCTCTCCCCAAGCTCAGCTCTGATCCAGGCTCAGATATTTGTAGGAGAAAATGTTAGCATGGATAGTTTCTCTCTTTTCTATTCCACATACTCCCTTTCTCGCTAGGTACTATTTCAGTTCTCCTGCGGAATCTGGCTCAGAGGGCAAAGGAGGTGAGTAGAAAAGGGCACAATTTTACATGGCTGGTCCTGTTGTACTTGTGCATCCAGTGTTAGGGTTAGGGTTAGCGTTGCCAGCTCTAACATCTTAAATTTTCCCCATGCTTCTCTTGGACACCATAATCAGTCTTTCTCATGGGAGAGGAAACCAGCCTTTCTGACTCTTGTTGGAAGGCATGTCTCTTCTAGATTGTTTCTCAAAATACCTCATGCATGACAGCCTTCTGTGGTGCCCATTTTGCCCTTGAGAAAAATGTTTGCATCTTTGCAAAACCAGAATCTGAAAATGCAAGGTGCATTCACCTCAGCCTTCCTCCCTTTTTTATTCTGACATGACAGACAGCCCTACCTGGTGTGATAAGTCTTCCAAGCACTGTCCTCAAAGAAATTACCATTCTATTATAAACTGATTTAACCTTTTTGAAATCCACTTTGGCAATATGTATAAAAACATAAAATAAAAAAATTCCAAAATATGTGTATGTATTAGAAGTGCTCATTACAGACTGTTAAAAAGTTCCTTCTGATAGGTCAAGACTAACAGCATTATGCCCATGTAGGTGCTTAGTAAAAAAGTTATTGATGATGTTTTGTTGATTCTGAAAATGCTATTACTGATGGGGATTTGTGATAATTTTGGCAACTTGAGGATGAGAGGTAAATGAACCACGGTTGACAATTTATTGCCTCTCACCTTCAGTGAAAGAGGGAGGGAAGGAAGAACATTTCTATTCTTATTCCAGACATTTTTCTTTTTTGGGGGGGTTGGGGGAGTGTGCAACATTAGAGACAAAAATAGATGAAAAGAATTAATTGACAAGCCTTCTGAGAAATTCATTAAAATCATACCTGTCAATGCATTGTTCAAAAGCAGAGCTGGGAGTAATAAGAAGATGAAAAGAATAATACTAGAACAAGAACAAAATATTATACATGTTCCTTTAGTTTTTGTTATGTTTCTGGCATTATTCTACTATTAGAAGAATATGATTCTACTTTTCATAAAATCAAATCATTGGGGGGTTTAAGGGAAGGAAGGAGGGATAAATAGGTATAGCACAAGAGTTTTTAGGGTAGGAAAACTGTTCCCTATGTTACTGTAATTGTTGAATACATGACATTATGCATTCGTCAAAATCCACAGAACAGGATAACACAAGGAGTGAAAACTGATATAAACTATGGGCTTTAGTTAATAATCATATACCAATATTAGTTCATGAATTATAAAAATGTACCACACTAATGCAAGATGTTCAAATTAGGGGAAAATATGTGGGTGGAAAGAGAGGAGGTAATGGAAACTCTCTTAATTTTTGCTCAGTTTTCCTGGAAACTTAAAACTGCTTTTAAAAATAAGACTATTCATTTAAAAAAAAAAAAAAAGAAATGCTCATTACAATGTAATTGATTTAGAAGGAAAAAGTGAAACATGTAATATTTTCAGTAATAGAGGAGTAGATGACCACAGTATGAAATACTAGAAAATGCAATACTATGCAACAATTCAAAATAATGATATTTATTAAAATGGATAGGTGTCCATGCATTCAGTATTGTAAAAACTATAGGTTATCCAACAGATGATATTTATGAATCTACCTGTGTACAATTAAATACATATGTATTTATTTGTTTGAATATCTATTTATGTATAAGTATCTGAAAGTATGTTCACCAAAAAATAACAATGATGAAAGTGTTTTTTCTGATTATTTATTTCCTCTATATCTTTCTGTGTTGTTTCCTTTTGAGAAATGGAGATAGCAAAGAGAAGCTTTTTTAAAAAATAAGAGGCACGCTGATATTTTATTGAAAATTAAATTATTGTACCTAAAAATCATTTGATGTGCTTATAAACACCCTTATAATTACTGTTAATAAAGATACTAATATTAATTATATTATTAATAATAACCTATGCTACTGGATCATTTTTCATATCATTTTTAAAAGTTAATTAATGTGAGTGCTGCAACTAACAGTATCTATTACTTAAATAATTCATCAGGTGGTGGCATTAGATTGCCCCTGTGTGCTCTGCACTTTTTTGTCTTTTGAACTAGAATTCATAGCAACCATGATATCCTTACTGTAAAGGGGCTGCCAAGCAGGGACTCCACCTATGGCCATGAAGGTTTTCCACTGCACAAATGTAGGTGATATTATTCACAGAGATTATAACCTGAAGGGGGTTACCGCGATCTGTGCAACATGGCAGTTCTACTGTCAAGTGACATTTCTGAGATTTGTCTGATTGTAACACATACTAGAAATCAATTAGGGAATTATAACCAAATATGTAGGATTCTTTGCTGGATTTAAGTGAAATTGGCCTGTGACTCCAAAAGAGAATGTGGCTCAATTCTCTTTAAGGAATTCCCAACTTTTGTACTTAAGGTCCCAAGTTCAAGAATTAAGATTGCCCCTTCAGGAAAACAAAATTGGAATAATTCCTTCATAACTGTTGTCAGGTTACATTAAATGGTTTCTGATTGAGGCAAAAAAAAAAAAAAAATCCAAAAGTACAGTAACTCTACCATAGTTGCTCCATGGTGGCCATGGTGGTCAGAGATTAAGGATTCTAGCCCTATTTTCCAGGTTATTCTTCCTTTCTTTTTTGTGTGATTTTATTTTATTTTAATTAATTTATTTTTTTGGCCACGCCACGTGGCTTGTGGTATCTTAGTTCCCCAAAGAGGGATTGAACCCATGCCCTCAGCAGTGAAAGTGCTGAGTCCTAACCACTGGACCTCCAAGGAATTCTCTATTCTTCCTTTCTTATTGGAATTTACAGGTGATTTTTATTCTATAAGAATTTCTAAAAATGAGAAAAAATGATTCAAACTCCTTTACCCTAGAAGTAGATTAAGTCACTAGTTCATAACATATACTTAATATGGTGGTGATCTGTGTAGATGATTAACCCTGGTATCCTGAGGCTGCTGTTGCTGCTGCTGATTTTCCCTGCAAGACAGTGTGTACTCTGACACTTCTTTAATCAGAGGACCCAGAGGCCATGGGGCTCTGCTCTGCTGTGCTGCCCACCAGATATCACAGTGCTACTTTTCAAGGATGTGGAGAATAAAAGTAAAGTGATGCTGGGATTTCCTTTCGATTAAGGTATAAACAAGACAGAGTTATTGATCCTATGGTACCAAATAAGCAACATCTAAGTTGAAGTGTTATGCTCAGTTTTTAGTCTGGGATTCAAAAAGCCCCATTTTGTGCATGTGAAGAGAATCAGGATTAAGAGCAAGGCAGACTGCCCGTGTACAGATTTTGACTTTGCCATTACTGACACACAAAACAGGTGCACTATCCAAACACTCTAAGCCTCATATTTCTCATTCATCTCATCTAGTAAGAAGAATAATAACAATAACCAACATTTACTGAGAATTTACTCTGCACAGCTCCATCCTAAGCACTTTATATTGATCTCATACAATAACTGTATTGAGTAGGTGCTACTACTCTCCCATTTTACAGATGAGTGTACTTAGATAATTATTTATTATTCTCTCAAACCCCAAAATAAATAAATATGGTGTCAGAATACATTTTCAACCATGAACAAATAGAGTTACTCTATTTTTTAGTCTGTTGTACATGAACTCACAAAAGGTCCTTGGTTAGAATATGAGTTCCATGAAATTGAATGGAGAAAATTCTCACATTTATTTTTACACAACTTTTCAAGAACAAAGAACACCAGGATTTGTTAATTATAGATGTAGAGAAGCCATAGTGGTATTAACAGTACCTGTGAGTTTTTCACCAACAGAAACCAAAGGCATGTCAAAATATAATTTACACTTAGCACTACCTCAAAATTATAGTAGCTACCAAACCCTCCTTAGGAGTCTCTCAAAGTTCCCCAACTGTATTAGTTATACCAGGCTGCCACGATCACCATAAAGATACTGTAGACAGGATGGCCTAGACAACAGAAATTTATTTTCTCATGATTCGGGAGGCTGGGAAATCTAAGACCAAGGTACTGGTAAAATAGGTTTCATTCTGGATCTCTTCTTTGAATGTGTGCAAAAAGAGAGAAATCTCTCTCTCTCTCTTCCTCTCCTTATAAGGCCACTAATCCTATCTGATTGGGTCCTTACCACCTCATTTACTCTTAATTGGCACCTTGGAAGCCTCTTTCCAAATACATTGTGTTGAGGACTTCAACATACAAATTTTGAGGGGATACAATTCAGTCCATAGAACCAATTATAAAAAAGGAGACTGGGACATTTGTCAATCAGTGCATGCCCCTTTTAGCCAGTTTTTGCTGTGGGGAGAGCTTACTCCCTCTAATTCCAACTTAGCTTCCCTGTGAGCAGATCAGTTTCCCACAGTTGAAGAGAAGGAGAAAAATGGTGCCCCTTATCAAGGTAATGTGGTGTAAGCTATCAGAGAGATTTTGAGCTTTGAGGAAATTGTATACCACACCCACAAGTGAAATCAGAGCTGAGCTGATGTCATAAGTCAGGTGACACAAAAACATATTGTACCTACCATACTGTAGACTCCACACCTTTTAGAGAAGTGACAGTGGCTCTCAGTGTGCTTGATGGGAAGAAGCTCTTTACAAATGAAATATGGCTTTGTCTGGTGTCTTTGAAAGCAGATCATGACCAATTTGTTGGAGATATCAAAAGAAGTAAGGATTTGCTCTTGGAAGCATATTAAAGGGTCTTTCTTTGGATAAGTTGTAACTTACCTGTGTATTTGAAATAAGGGTTTCCTTTCACATCTACAGGGATTTAAAATATTTTAAATGGAAAGCCAGGAAAGTGAACACACTGTAGCTGACATAAATTGTGAGATTAAATGGACATTGGTGAGCTTAAACTGGGTAGAGTTTTTACCTGCATTCCCCCTTTATTATATTTGTTATTCAGAAATATAAAATTTGTTGTGTTTTGACTTTGGGTCATACTATTATGTTATGAAATTTTGGTTGTGTATTGTTAAAAATAGACATTTTAGGTGTACTAGCTCCTCACTACCTTGCTTTTTTAATATACATGATGAAGAATTTTGAATGATTTGAACTAAGATAGTTAGAGCACAGCATACCTCTCCCAGTCAAATTCCAATTAATACCATCACTCTGATTTCAAAAACTCAGTAGATGTGTGATAAAGTTTATAAAAACACAAAGCTGATTGGAGAAATACTGTTTTAGGAGGGAAAGTCACATTTTTGGACAACTTAAATTTAATGCATTTTTTTTGAAACTTTAAAAAAGGTCTTCCATTTGATGTACTCTAACCCTAGCAATTAGATATTATAAAAAAAAAGGGGGAAACAGAACTATAAAATCAAATAAACACAAACAAAAAAGCAAGACTGATACCTATATAAATGTGTTTTGACTTTTTAACTCAGAAGCTAGAGAAAGAAAGGAATAGATATAGATCTTGGTGGCCAGGCTAAATAGAAAACAAAGGAAAATTGAGATAGTAACATATCTAAATATTCTAAATGGTTAGATTAGGAAAGAGGGCAATTTTCACTATTACAAAAACATGCAAGTTGACTAGGGTCGCAATTAAACCTATAGCAAAGAAAGGGATTGTTCACGGATCTCTGAGGAACCTTGGATTCAATAAATTATTGAGACACCCTCATACAAGACATGGGAAAACAAAAGATAGCCCACCCTCTGATGTTTGAGAAATCTGTACTGGGTGGTCACACAATAGACAAGAGTGGGAAGAGATTGCCTGTTATATCACATAAAATACTTTAAGCAGGGTTAGATGAGATTTGAGATGTCACAGTTATTGCAACAGGAAGGAGGGAAAACATGGCATATTCCCTAAGGGAACATGTCTGGGAAATTTATTGAGTTAGGCCTCTAAGGGTAGTTATAGCTAAGAAGAGAAAAAACAAAGGGGAGACAGGCAAGACAACAATAAATATAATCCTGGCATGTGTTTGATTTTGATCTCATAGAATGGAACCAACTATGTGTAATAATTGTGCTCAGGTAGGTGAAGATGGAGAGGGTCTGTTTCAATAATAGATTTTTTTTCAGACCCAGAAATTATTGTCTTCTTATATCACTCTGTGAGGAATCCTACTTGAAAGAGGAAGATATTCAGAGAGCAAAAAGTCCGAGTTCAAAATAAAGTGAATAACAAAATAAAGTGAAAATAAATGGTAGAAACATGTAATTAAGAAAGCTAGGATGGTTGTACAAAGATCCTATTTGAAGGGAGTAGGGGAATAATGAGAGCACGTGAAAGAAGTATATTGATCCTTTTTGAATCACTGGGGTTGTAAAATTTGATGAAAGCTTTTTTATTCCTTATTTATCTTTCACTTTTTTTTTTTGCATTTGTGAACACATTCTGAACAGTAATTAATAATAGTTATAGCCAACCTCATTACTTTTTTTCCTTAATATTAGTATCATACATCTCCACCTTTTGAACCTTAAATATCATTTTGGCTATTAGTATGAGTTATGTAGTCTTCACTCAGTTATATAAGTTTATGCTGTTTACGTTATGTTTATGTTATGTTATGTTTATGCTATGTATTTCTTTATTAAGTGAGGGTAATGGATTTAATTGAAAGTCTCTTTTGCATCTGTCAAAATCGTTAGCTTCATTGATATCTTCTAATATATTGATATTTATACCAAAACTAATTATCTTTTGCTTCTTGAGCTAAATAAATAATATTTAAATATGGTTAATGCTTTCTTTAAGGGATTTTTCTATTTTACACACTTACATTTTATTTAGGACTTTAGCACATACATTCACATATGAGATTTAGAAACCAGTGTTTTAAAATGGAATGCCAGGGCTTCCCTGGTGGTGCAGTGGTTAAGAATCTGCCTGCCAATGCAGGGGACACGGGTTCGAGCCCTGGTCTGGGAAGATCCCACATGCCGCGGAGCAACTAAGCCCGTGAGCCACAACTACTGAGCCTGCGCTTCTGGAGCCTGTGCTCCGCAACAAGAGAGGCCGCGACAGAGAGAGGCCCGCGCACCGCGATGAAGAGTGGCCCCCGCTCGCCGCAACTGGAGAAAGCCCTCGCACAGAAACGAAGACCCAACACAGCCAAAAATAAATAAATTAATTAAAAGAAACGTTTAAAAAAAATACTTAAAAAAAAAAATGGAATGCCATAGAATTGTTGTACTTAAAGGTACTTGTCAAAAACAAGGTTATGTAGTTAAATAGATATTGCAAATCATTCTTTATCAATTATCTCTCAGAATTTACTGTATACTCACATATTAAATCTTTCAAAACTCTTCCATTTAATCCATCAAATAATTCACTTATTTTGCTTGTTTTTTAATACTTTCCTGATATTTGTCTAGCTTATTGTTTTAACACATCTTTTCTCTAAGATATTTTGTGGTAGGCAGAATTTTGGCCCCCATGACTTTTGTCCCCTAGTGTCATACCTGTGACTACATTACATTACATGGTAAAAGTTGCTTTGTAAATATAATTAAATTTACCAATTAGTTGACTTTAATATGGGGAGATTATCCTGGATGATTCTGATAGGTCCAATGTATTCAAGGGAGCTCTTAGAAGCAGAGCTTTCCCTTGTCTCTGAGGAGAGAGGAAGTAAAAGTGATGGAGAAAAGTGGAAGCCAGAGAGATGCAATGCACCCCAGCTGTTTATGACAATGGAAAGAGCTACAAGTCAAGGGATGCAGGGGGTCTCAAGAAACTGAGAATGACCTTTGGTCAATTGTTAGTTCTCTGGCCAAAGAAAGAAGGACCTCAATCCTACAATTACATGGAATTGAATGCTACTAAAAACCCGAAAACACTGTATATGGATTCTCCCTTAAAGCCTCCCAGTAAGAATCCAGGCTGGCCTGCATTTTGATTCTAACCTGGTGAGACCCTAAGCAGAGTATCCAGTTGAGCCCATCTGGACTTCCAACAGTTGTAACTGTGAAACAATAAATAGGTACTGTTTTAAATTGTTACATGTGTGGTAATTTATTAGGACAGTAATAGAAATCATATTGTATGTAATATAGTTTACATAATAGAGAAGTGAGTTTTAATAATAATAAATTAATAGATAAGTGAATTTTAAATTAAATAAGGATAGTACAGTAACCTTAAACTGTAGAATGACTCTAAAGTCATAACCAGATGAATTGATTTTTTGTGAAAAGTGGCCATAACATTATTATTGAAAGATTTACAAAATATGAAATTAGCCCAGAATCAAAGGAGGGAATCTGGCAGCTGCCAGGGAGGAAATCTGGCAGCTGCCAGAGAGGCTGCTCAAAGTAGAGGAGAGAGAGAGAGAAAGAGAAAGAGAAAGAGAGAAAGACAAAGACAGAGACACACACAATTAGAGAGACACAGAGACACGGAGAAGACAGAGAAAGGAAGCGATACTCATTTTGATTTTTCTCCTCCTCTATAATTTGGAAGTAACTGGCTGAGTTCAGATACAAGCCTGCTGACAGAACAGCCTGGGAATGGCAGCCAGTAGGAATCAGTCAGTTTGTGAAACCAAGAAGACCAGGCAAGGGCAAGAAATGGATTTTAGCATACATAGGCCAAGCTTGGAACAAATGACAAATCAACTTTTAGCCAATTGCTTTCAGGAAATCAGTTAATTCATGTTTTAAACAAAGTATTGCCTATAAAATAATGATATAGGGCTTCCCTGGTGGCGCAGTGGTTGAGAATCTGCCTGCCAATGCAGGGGACACGGGTTCAAGCCCTGGTCTGGGAAGATCCCACATGCCGCGGAGCAGCTGGACCCGTGAGTCACAATTACTGAGCCTGCGCGTCTAGAGCCTGTGCTCTGCAACAAGAGAGGCCACGATAGTGAGAGGCCCGCGTACCGCGATGAAGAGTGGCCCCCACTTGCCACAAGTAGAGAAAGCCCTCGCACAGAAACGAAGACCCAACACAGCCATAAATAAAAATAAATAAATAAATAATTAAAAAAAAATAATGATATAGAGGTATCTTTCCTGAGCAATAATATATACACAATATGATTCATATATACAATGTTATAGTTTTTGAAACTTTAACGTATGATCATTTAAATTGTTAAAATTACATATTATCATAGAATTTTAGAAACAGTGTTTTAAAGATCATCCAATTCCCCATTTAATGGATGAGATATCTGAAACCAGTACAGTGTAAATGACTTATCAGACCCTCATCTTTTTAATTTTATTATTTATTTTTGGCTGTTCTGGGTCTTCGGTTCGTGCGAGGGCTTTCTCTAGTTGCGGCAAGTGGGGGCCACTCTTCATCGCGGTGCGGGGACCGCTCTTCATCGCGGTGCGCGGGCCTTTCACTATCGCAGCCCCTCCCGTTGCGGGGCACAGGCTCCAGATGCGCAGGCTCAGTAGTTGTGGCTCACGGGCCCAGCCGCTCCACGGCATGTGGGATCTTCCCAGACCAGGGCTCGAACCCGTGTCTCCTGCATTAGCAGGCAGATTCTCAACCACTGCGCCACCAGGGAAGCCCAGACCCTCATCTTTTACTTGTAGTCATGCATTGTGTCTATGACACTGCTATATCCTTTTAAAAGTTCTAAGAAAATATGTGTCTACTTTATGTAAAAGGTACAAAATTATTTACATATGAAATTATAACAATCTCCATACAGAATGTGCATGCAATTGCAACTTAAGAGAATCATAAATATGATCTAAAATCTACATGATATATATATATAACATGTGTCAAAGAAGTATCTACAAATAATAGTTATGTGTTTAAAGGGCTTGTCTTTGATGGCTTTACTAACCCATTCTCCTGACAATAATCTGTGTGCAGTAATATAAACTATCATTTTTTTCTATTGATAATGTTTTCTGTAGCAGTTTAGAGAGGATAATTAACTTGCAAACAATAGAAACGTTATCTGATTTAAAGAGTAAAAGCAATTTAATGAAAGAGTACTAGATAGCTTAAACAATTTTAAGAAAGCCTGAAGAACAAATTTTGGAAAATAAGAATTTCAACAAGGAGGTTATGGATCCAGAGTTACAGCTAAATTAGGATGCACATTAGGGTAGTGAGAACACTGCTGACTGAAGCTGCAGCTAAGCCCTGAAATCTACAGCTTGCCTTGGGACTCTTGGCTCTGAATTGCCAGCTTGCCAGCAGTGCTGGGCCAAAAAAAGAAAAAAAAAAAAAGAAAGAAAAGAAAAGAAAGAAAGCATATTGCTACTGCTACATCCAAAAAGGAATCACTGATAGCTCTGCTTATTTGCATCACTTGATCACAACTGTAAGCAGACAGCTGGTGCATTTGGTTGGCTAAGCCTAGTTTAGCAACTACTGGGTTTGGATTGCTCAGCATCAACCCTAAACTACCTTCTGGTATGACCTTCTGAACTGTAGAGACTTGAAAAACAAAACCTGAATTTCTGATCGCTCCTTTGCAGAAAGGGTAGTTTAATTTACCCTTTTTGCAAAAAGGGTTTAATTCTGACAATTAATCCGATTCTGCGAGACTTCAATTCAGAGCTGAGTGGCTTGAGAATGTGAAGCATCTTCATTGATGGTACAGATCTTGTACTGGTGGTGTGGTTCTGGAAGGTGGCCACTTGACTCAGCAGTGTCCTGAAGTGGTGAGAGGCAGAAGCTCTCGTCTCTCTTCACCTTTATGGTGTGATTTTGTGAGTCATCTGTAGAAGCTCCACTTAGAGTCTCCTATTTCAATGCTTCTAATAATGCTTTGAGTCATATATGCCTCAAAACATTTCCTCATGCTTAAAACTGCTACATATAGTTTTGTTGCCTATAAACCAAGAATGCCTATAACATAACTAGAATCTGGAAGTGGTTCCCTGTAACAGACTTCAAGAAACATACTTTACAATATGTTATTTTTCCTGGGTTGTTTGAAGGCTGTGAAAATCCATGAACCCTAGAAAAAGGGACCCTGGAAGTCTAGGACATTCAGTGAAAGAACAGTTAAATTAACTTCTGTGGTTTCCTGCATAAACTATATTGAAGACAAGCTTTTCTAGATAAAGTGGCCGGTGCAATGGAGTGGAGGAATATAAGAACTGTGGAGTGGGCTGCTTGCTTATAGCTACAATAGAGAATTTAAAGCAAAGAAGTTAGATTCAAAGTGTTAATTTTGGGCTCAATTCAAAGTCAGAAAACCACAGACATCTAATTCTGTCCTAAAATATCCTCTTATTCTTGTTGTTACAGAACTTCCATACCTGAAATTCAGATACAGCTCGAGTTCATGTGATGTGCTGAAGTGGAATTTGTGATGGTTTAATACTGTGTCAACTTGCCTACGATGAAACTAAAATTCCCAGAATACCCTTTATTGCCTACTTCTAGATTAGAGTTGATCAAAACAGAAATTTGAAAGAGATTTTGAAAGCGGAAGTGAGTAAAAGTAGCTATTACTCCCTGAATGCCATCATAGATAGGGGTAATGAGAGACAGATGTGGAGAGGCTACCAGATTCCAGCTGGTCTTTGTCCTCTCCTTGAAGACAGACAGATGCATAAATTACAGCAGATTGGCATTTGTCCTCACTCTACAACACTCTAGGTCTAATTCTCCTCCTTTTACTGCTGTCCCTGCTGATCAATAGTAACTCCACTGTAAGACTCAGGGCACTAGGCTTCCACACACAAGTCCATCATTTCTTCTCCAGAGTCCCTCTCTGACATACCTGGCAACAGGAGAGCTGGTGAGTAAATACCCCTTCATCCTTTATCTTCCCTTGTGGACCTTTACTTCCCCAGCTTCTTTCACATTAGTACAAGATATTGTTCCTACAAAAACTCTTTATCATACTCATACTGATTTTGCTTCCTTGACTGAACCTTCACTGATGTATCTTGCAAGCGAATTTCAACTTTCCTTAGGCCTCATCACAACAAACTCTCATTACCAATCCAGATTCTAGTATTACCCCATGAACCATATAAAGTCAATGTCAGATGGAAATTTTTTAATGTCAAAACAACTTCAAACTTCCCATTTATATTGGCAAAAAACCTAGGGAATATGTGTAAGAGTAGATTCCATGCATATTGCACAAAACGGAGAGGAACAGAATTTAAGATCAGGTTGGATTTATCAATGTGGGTGTTCTTAAAGATGAATTTCAATGTATTATGCTAGCTTGATTAATGGGGAATGGTTCAAATTGTTTACTTGGTTGGTTGATTAAATCATAAACTCAACCTTGGCCTATATTGAACTAAGGTAGAGTGAAAGCCAATTCATTAAACTATTCATTAACTATGTCCATTACAGAGGTCAAAAGAATCTCCCTTAATAGTGATGTTGATTAATATTTTGGAAGTTTCAGTAACCTTGAAAAGCGCTTTATTAACTGTCAGAGCCATAGGAACCTAAGGACACATGATGATTAAATATAATGGGATATCTTTGATGGGGTCCTGGAAGAGAAGAAAACACATTACGTAAAACTAAGAAAATCTGAATAAAGTGTGGACTTTGGTTAATAATAATGTATCAATATTTGTTCACTAACTGTGAAAATGTACAATTATAAAGTACAGTATTAATAACAGGAGAAACTGTGTGGAGTATTTGAGGACTCTGTTGTCCCCAATTTTCCCGTAAATCTAAAACTATCTAAACTAAAAAGTTTATTTAACAAAAGAGGTACTATAGTTACTTTTCTCTGAAGTCCTGATATAAATATGGGAGATATTGTTTTTAAAAGGGACTCCGATTTTAGTGAGAATGAGATCTGGCTGCAGAGGCAAAGTTTTAGTCCCTTAGTACCAGGAGTAATGGGCATTGTCATAGACAGCAGGACTAATGCAAAAATGAGAATGCTTTGGCGTGGAGGAATCTTTGAAGATGGCAAATTGCTCATTGTGTCCCCAATTTTGTGGACAATCTTCAAATGTTCAAAAAACAAACAACAGCACAAACAAAAACCTTTAGCTCTTGCTAACGAAAAATAATCTTTGATCAGTTTGATTGTTTTGGTGCCTCATCAACATTTCCGTGTTTGAATCAGCTAATAAACACAGAGCTCCTTGAATGAAGCCCTGTGATCTTCTTGTGGAAACACCCTGAAATATCACCAAAATCTTACTGCCTTTCTTCAGAGGGTATACGACCATTAACCCAAGTTTCTTTCCATGTCAACAAGTAATTGTCAACAATTCCAGAGATTATTGGACACTGACTTTAGAAAATATTATTCCCTGGATCACAAAGTGGGGACTTGCAGGGTTGAGCTGGTAAATGGAATTTGGCCTGTTTCCATCCACTGTGGCATGGCGATTCCATGAACCCATTATGTGTTGGTCACAGACGTTTAGGCATTGCATGCAATCAAACATGTGGACCATCTTTGCCACAGCTATTCCCATTACCATCAAAACTGCTTGCCCACTCTGCCAACAGCAGAAACCAATGTGAGTACCAAAATGGCATCATATTCAGGGTGGAGGGAAAACGTAGGGGCCAGCTGGCCCCTTGACTATATTTCGATTGTATTTAATGTCTTCTATCATGGAGGAAACAATAATTTGTTCACCTTAGAGTGGATATTTATTCTGGGTATGGATTTGCCTTTCTTTACTTGCCATGCTTCACATGCAATGTTAACCACAGAATTATTAATAAAATACAAAAAACAAAAAACTCCTTCTAAGGTATGTCATTTCTTACAGCATTGTTTTTGAGCAAGTAAGTCATTTAATAGCAGAAAATATACCCCATTATTGATAAAGAGTTGATCACACAGAAAGATATAATAACTTACATAGGACTCAGTTATGGTACCAGCTAGGAGACAAAATCTTATTATCTTTGATTTCTCTTTAATAACAGGAGATATATATTCTGAATCAGTAAACAGAATGTGATGTTGTTTCTTTTGTAGTCAGAGGAATCTATAGGTGGAGAGATGCCTCTGATTATTGTGTCTAATTATTTATTTCTCACCTTTTTGATTTCCTGAACTTGAAACAAGAGAGAGTAGAAAGAGGTACCTTGAGATGGAATTTGAGACTGGCATTTGATAATATGTTGTTGACTGAATTCTGGACCGATAGACTGAAAATTAAGTGTTGATTGGGGTGATTAAAGACTATCAAGAGAAAATAAGGTTGCTGCTGCCAATGGGAAGAGGGAAAAGAATACATGCAACCTAGAGAACTTTCTTAGGGTGTTTCCCACTATTTCAATAGTTTCATTGTAAACTGTAATAAAAGGTCTGAGTAAACTGATACAGGTAGGAACAAGAGCTGTGAACCACACTTCAGGAAAGATTTGGGTTACTTTCTAGAGAAGGTGCAAGCTTAAAAAACATTGTCAGTACAAAGTAACTTTTGTGGGTAATAATATCTTCATTATTGTGTTGTCTTAATTATGTGTATACATATATACATACAAACATGTGTGTAAATTTTAAAAGTGAACGATAATAACATGTACAGTTGATTGTATGTCATTTATTAATAAACCTATTTAAAAAAGAAATAGATAACTTCATAGTCCTGTAGCTTATAAAGAAATTGGATTATTTAAAGACATTCCTACAAATAAAATTCCATATCCAGATGGCTTCACTGATAAATTTTACCAAACTTTAAAAAAATAAATAATAGAATTCAGAGTTATATTGACATTTGAAAAACAATGTGATTTATCACATTAACAGACTAAAGAAGAAAAATATGTTTATCTATATAGATGCAGGAAAAACATTTGACAAAATCTAATATCTATTTCTAATGAAATTTCCCAGCAAATAGCACTATTCCTCAACCTGATAAAGAGCATTTACAAAAAAATCATAATTATCACCATTCTTAATAGTGAAAGAGCTAATATTTCTCACTAAACTCAGGGACAGGGCTAGGATGTTACCTCTCCCCACATCTATTCATCATTGTACTGGAGACATAGCCAGTGCAATTAAGGTAAAAAAAAGTCATTCAGGTTCATAAGAAATAATTCAACTCTCTTTGTTTGCACTGTTTTTGTTCTCAGGTGACCTGATGGTTGGAGAAAATACTATGGAGTCTACAAAATATCTACTTGAGATATTAACTAAGTATAGCAAGTTTGCAGAATAAGACCTATAGATAAAAAATAAATTGTGTGTGCATGCGTGTGTATGTATATATATATATATATATGAATGAAATTATTTAATATTAAAAATTTTAAAAACCACCATTTAAAATGCAAATATATTATTTTATTTGTTCTACCCTCCAATCCACATATATCCAAATTATAAAAATAACAAATAAGTTAATAAACTTTAAATGACAGAAGACAGGAGTTTTTACACTGTCAGAAATAAATAGACTATAAGAAAGGGGAGAAGACTTGAATGAACTCTGTGATGATGAATTAGAGTCAGTCATATCTGTACAAATTCATATTGATTTTAGTATACATGCATATGGATAGATAGAGAAATAAATATTGAGTTGTATGTATAGGTGGGTTAGTATATATACATATAGATTTCCACGGTGTATCTGCTGAAAGAACTTAGAGATAGCAGCCTCCTGATGATCACAAACATGCCAGAACCTAGATCTTTGTTTTTTATACAGTTAGTTCTCTAATAAAAAGAAATGGGTCCGCTTAGAGAAATGGATAATTTAAGGGCTGAGGTAGAGATATTACAAAATGAGCCTAGAGCATCTTGTAATACCAGAAAGCAAGATAAAGAAAAAAAAAAAAATTAAGGCATGGGGCATGTCACAAGGACATGGTGCAAAAATATAGTGAGTTCCCAATGGCCAAATTTGTAACAAAATTAATGGCAATAGTATTAGATCATAATCCAAGGAATAAAATGAGTATCTGCAAGTATCTATACTGATAAAAATAGGTGATAATCTAATAGGTGAATAAATCGTGAAGAGGCAGAGAAGAAGCAATTAATTTGACTTACACAACATAGAGCCAAGCATTTATGTATATTAAACACATACACCCTACAATCATGAATGTTTATATTTGGGTGTTTTTTATATATGTGTGTGTGTGTATACATGTGTGTGTGTGTATATGTATATATCTGTGTTATATATATATATATATATGCATATGCATTATATATCTTAAGCAGTCATATACACAATATATATATACACTATATATATAGTTTGTATATATAAATTCACAGTAAAATGGATGTTTACTATTGCTATTACTATTCCTTATTATTTTATTAGATTATAATTGCTTCACAATGTTGTGTTAGTTTCTGCTGTACAACAAAGTGAATCAGCTATATGTATATCTATATCCCCTCCCTCTGGGGCCTCCCTTCCACCCTCCCCATCCCTTCCCTGTAGGTTGTCACAAAGCACCGAGTTGATTTCCCTGTGCTATACATCAGCTTCACACTAGCTATATATTTTACACATGATAGTGTATATATGTCAATGCTACTCTCTCAATTCGACCCACACTCCCCTTCACCCCCCATGTCCACAAGTCTGCTCTCTACATCTGCATCTTTATTCCTGCCCTGCCACTAGGTTCATCAGTGCCATTTTTCCAGATTCCACATATATGCATTAATATATGGTATTTGTTTTTTTATTCCTGACTTATTTCACTCTGTATTACAGACTCTAGGTCCACCCACATCACTATAAATGACTCAATTTCATTTCTTTTTATGGCTGAGTAAAATTCCATTGCATATAAGTACCATATCATCTTTAACCCTTCATCCTTTGATGGACATTTAGGTTGCTTCCATGTCCTGGCTATTGTAAATAGTGCTGCAAAGAACATTGGTGTACATGTATCTTTTTGAATTATGGTTTTCTCAGGGTATATGCCCAGTAGTGGGATTGCTGGGTCATATGGTAGTTCTATTTTTAGTTTTTTAAGAAACGTTCATACTGTTCTCCATAGTGGCTGTATAAATTTACATTCCCACCAACATTGCAAGAGGGTTCACTTTTATCCACACCCTCTATTTACTGTTTGTAGATTTTGTGATGATGGCCATTCTGACAAGTGTGAGGTGATATCTCATTGTACTTTTGATTTGCATTTCTCTAATTATTAGTATGTTGAGCTTTTCCCATGTGTTTGTTGGTCATCTGTATGTCTTCTTTGGAGAAATGTCTGTTTAGGTCTTCCACCCATTTTTTTATTGGGTTGTTTGTTTTTTTGATCTTCAGATTCATGAGCTGTTTGTATATTTTGGAGATTAATCCTTTGTCAGTTGCTTTGTTTGCAAATATTTTCTCTTATTCTTTTTTTTTTTTTTTAAACTCTCTTATTCTGAAGGTTGTCTTTTCATCTTGTTTATGGTTTCCTTTGCTGTGCCAAAGCTTTTAAGTTAAACTAGGTCCAATTTATTTATTTTTGTTTTTATTTCCATTACACTAGGAGGTGGGTCAAAAGGGGTCTTGCTGTGATTTATGTCAAGGAGTGTTCTGCCTATGTTTTCCTCTAAGAGTTTTATAGTGTCTGGCCTTACATTTAGGTCTTTAATCCATTTTGAGTTTACTTTTGTGTATGGTGCTAGGAAGTGTTCTAATTTCATTTTTACATGTAGTTTTCCCAGCACCACTTATTGAAGAGGTTGTCTTTTCTCCACTGTATATTCTTACCTCCTTTTTCAAAGATAAGGTGACCATAGGTGCGTGGGTTTATCTCTTGGCTTTCTATTGTGTTCCGTTGATCTATATTTCTGTTTTGTGCCAGTACCCCACTGTTATGATTAATGTGGTTTTGCAGTATGGTCTGATTCAGGGAGTCAGGGAGGCTGATTCCTCCAGCTCCATTTTTCTTTCTCAGGATTGCTTTGGGTTTTCAGGGTCTTTTGTGTTTCCAAACAAATTGTAAAATTTTTTCTTCTAGTTCTGTGAAAAATGCCATTGGTAATTTGATAAGGATTGCATTGAATCTGTAGATTGCTTTGGGTAGTGTAGTCATTTTCACAATATTGATTCTTCCAATCCAAGAATATGGTATATCTCTCCATATCTCTTTATATCATCTTTGATTTCTTTCATCAGTGTCTCATAGTTTTCTGTATACAGATCTTTTGTCTCCTTAGGTAGATTTATTGCTAGATATTTCATTCTTTTTGTTGCAATGGTAAATGGGATTGTTACCTTAATTTCTCTTTCTGATTTTTCATTGTTAGTGTATAAGAATGCAAGAGATTTCTGTTTGTTAATTTTGTATCCTGTAACTTTACTAAATTCATTGATTAGCTCTAGTAGTTTCCCGGTGGCACCTTTAGGATTTTCCATGAATAGTAACATGTCATCTGAAAACAGTGCCAGTTCTACTTCTTTTCCAATTTGAATTCCTTTTCTTTCTTTTTCTTCTGTGATTGCCGTGGATAAAACTTCCAAAACTATTTTGAATAATAGTGATGAGAGTGGACATCCTTGTCCTGTTCCTGATCTTAGAGGAAATGCTTCCAATTTTTCACCATTGAGAATGATGTTGGCTGTGGGTTTGTCATATATGACCTTTATTATGTTGAGGTTGATTTATTCTATGCCCACTTTCCAGAGAGTTTTTATCATAAATGGGTTTTGAATTTGGTCAAAAGTTTTTTCTACATCTATTGAGATTATCATATGGTTTTTACCCTTCAATTTGTTAATATGATGTATCACATCAATTGATTTGTGTATATTGAAGGATCCTTGCATTACTGGTATTAAACCCACTCGATCATGGTGTATGATCTGTTAAATGTGTTGTTGGATTCTGTCTGCTACTATTTTGTTGAGGATTTTTTCATCTATGTTCATCAGTGATATTGGCCTGTAATTCTCTTTTTCTGTGTTTTCTTTGTCTGCTTTTGGTATCGGGATGATGGTGGCCTTGTAGAATGAGTTTGGGAGTGTTCCCCCCTCTGTAATTTTTTGGAAGATTTAGAGAAGGATAGGTGTTAGCTCTTCTCCAAATGTTTGATAGAATTTTCCTGTAAAGCCATCTGGCCCTGGGCTTTTGTTTGTTGGAAGATTTTTAATCACAGTTTCAATTTCAGTGCTTGTGATTAGTCTGTTCATTTTTTCTATTTCTTCCTGGTTCAGTCTTGGAAGGTTGTACTTTTCTAAGAATTTGTCCATTTCTTCCAGGTTGTCCATTTTATTGGCATATATTTGCTTGTAGTAGTCTCTTCTGATCCTTTATATTTCTGCAGCATCAGTTGTTACTTCTCCTTTTTCAATCCTAATTCTATTGATTTGAGTCATCTCCCTTTTTTTCCTGATAGTCTGGCTAAGGGTTTATCAATTTTGTTCATCTTTCAAAGAACCAGCTTTTTGTTTTATTGATCTTTGCTATTATTTCCTTCATTTATTTCTGCTCTGATTTTATGATTTCCTTCCTTCTACTAACTTTAGGGTTTTTTGATCTTCTTTCTCTAATTACTTTAGGTGTAAGGTTACATTGTTTATCTGAGATTTTTCTTGTTTCTTGAGGTAGTATTGTATTGCTATAAGCTTCCCTCTTAGAACTGTTTTGCTGCATCCCATAGGTTTCTGGTTGCCGTGTTTTCATTGTCAATTGTCTCTAGGTATTTTTTGATTTCCTGTTTAATTTGTTCAGTTATCTCTTGGTTATTTAGTAGCATATTGTTTAGCCTCCATGTGTTTGTGTTTTTTACAGTTTTTTTTTTTTTTAACCTGTAATTGATACCTAATCTTGTAACGTTGTGGTCAGAAAACATGCTCGATACATTTTCAATTTTCTTAAATTTATGGAGGCTGATTGATTTGTGACCCAAGGTGTGATCTATCCTGAAGAATGTCCCATGTGCACTTGAGAAGAAAGCATATTCTGTTGTTTTTGAATGGAATGCCCTGTAAATATAATTAAGTCCATCTGCTCTAATGTGTCATTTAAGACTTGTGTTTCCTTATTATTTTTCTATCTGGATGATCTGTCCATTGGTGTAAGTGGGGTGTTAAATTCCCCCACTATTATTGTGTCACTGTCAATTTCCCCTTTTATGGCTGTTAGCATTTGCCTTATGTATTGAGGTGCTTCTATGTTGGGTGCATAAATATTTACAATTGTTTTATCTTGTTCTTGGATTGTTCCCTTGATCATTATGTAGTTGAAGTTGGTCCAGTAGCTTCTGTAGGCTTCCTGATTGGAGGGACTGGTGCCTGTTTTCTGGTGGGTGGAGCTGAGTCTTTTCTCTCTGATGGGCAGGGCCATATCAGGTGGTGTGTTTTGGGGTGTCTGTAAGCTTTGTATGAGTTTCAGTAGCCTCTCTGCTGATGGGTGGGTTGTGTCCTTGTCTTGCTTTTTGTTTAGTGTGAGGTGTCCAGAGTTGGAAGCTGCAGGCAGTTGGGTGGAGCTGGGTCTTGTATTCAGATAGAGGCCTCCTTGAGAACTCTCACCAAATAATATTCCCTGGGCCTGGGAATTCTCTGGTGGTCTAGAGTTCTGGACTCGGCACTCCCTCCCCAGAGGCTCAGACCTGACTTCCGGTAGGGGAACCAAGACCCTGCAGTTGCTCATTACAGCAATAAAGGGGATTTAAAAAAAAAATACAAACAAAACTCCAGACAAACGGTAAAAGCAAAATCACACAAAAACAGAAACAAGGAAACACATGCACACACACAAAAGAAGTAAAAACAGAATCAAATAAAACAAAAAGAAAGAGAACAACCAGACAAACATAAGAACCCAAAAATGAAATCAAACAACTAAAAACAAAACTAATAAAAACACAAAGCCAAAAAGCAAAACCAGAGCAAATTGCCAGCTGAAGAATAAAGTAAAGAAAGAAAACAAACCGACAAAAATGATTAAAAAAAAGGGGGGGGGGGAGACATAGAACAACAGAAAAGCAAAGTAGAAATATATTTTAAAAAGTACATTAAAGAAAAAGATGTAAGGAAAAAAAAAAGAAAGAAAAGAACACAGGACAACCAAAAAGCAAAGTAAAAATAGAAATATATTTAAAAAATAAAAATGAAAAATGAAAGATAAAAGATATGATATAAAACAAGGCTTATTTAGCCCAAAGACTAAATAAGAATAATAACAACAGGAACAACAAGAACAACAACAGCAACAAAAATTTTAAAATTAAAAAAAAAAACAAAACAGAACCAACAACAGGAGGAATCAAAACATAATAAAAATAGTAGTAATAGTAGTAATAATAATGTTATCCTGGTGTCTCAGCTGTCAGTGTCCTTGCTCCCACTGTGAGCCACAGCCCACCTCCACCTCCCCAAGAGGCCCTCCAGTGCCTCTGGGTTGGTCTCTGGACTTGTGAGCTCTGTGGGAACCACTCAGTCTCTGAACTGGCCCAACTGCCACGTGTGCTTGCTCCCAAAGTCCACAGCTGCCAGAGCTAGACCGTTTTCATTTCTGGGAACTCTGTCTACTCAAATATTCCATAGACACAGGGTCTACCTAGCTGATTGCAGGGATTTAATCTGTAGCTTGTGCAGCCGATGGAAAGATTTTGAATCCTCTTCCTTGGTCTCCCCACCCCTGGGGTTCAGCTTTGGTTTTATCCCCAACTCTGAGCGTGGGCCATCCATGGAATCTGCTCTTGGGGCTTCCCTGGAGCACTTGGGTCTGCCCCTGTGAGGACAGGGTGCAGAGGTGGTATGAATCATGGGAGCCCCACCATTGCCAAATGTGCAGAGAAGCTGGCGGCCACAGGAGCAAAAGATATGTCCTTAGTGAAAGCCTTTTTTTTGCGCCTGGCGGCAGGCACGTAAGAACCAACTCTTGCCAGGTTTTTTATCCCCTTGCAGCAGACACACTACTATTTCTTTTTTCTTTTTTTATTTTATTTTATTTTTTAACCTCTTTATTGGAGTATAATTGCTTTACAATGGTGTGTTAGTTTCTGCTTTATAACAAAGTGAATCAGCTATACATATACATATATCCCCATATCTCCTCCATCTTGCATCTCCCTCCCATCCTCCTTATCCCACTCCTCTGGGTGGTCACAAAGCAGTGAGCTAATCTCCCTGTGTTTCTTATTATTACTTAGAGTTTGTTATTAGGTACTAAGGAGGAAGGGGAAGAATAAAATGAGACAGTGCCCTTAAGAATAAGATGATAGGGCTTCCCTGGTGGCACAGCGGTTGAGAATCTGCCTGCCAATGCAGGGGACACGGGTTTGAGCCCTGGTCTGGGACGATCCCACATGCCACGGAGCAACTGGGCCCGTGAGCCAGAACTACTGAGCCTGCGCGTCTGGAGCCTGTGCTCCACAGCAAGAGAGGCCGCGATAGTAAGAGGCCCACGCACCGCGATGAAGAGAGGCCCCCGCTTGCCAAAACTAGAGAAAGCCTTCGCACAGAAATGAAGACCCAACACAGCAAAAATAAATAAATTAAAAAAAAAAAAAAAAAGGAATTAAGTTTCACAATCCAGCATCCCCCATTAGCATCTCCAGCCTACAGAGGACAGCTGTCAGAGCTAGCCAAGGATGCTGGTGCCCTTACCAATGCATTTCTTAAAAAAAAAAAAAAAAAAAAAAAAAAAAAGAATAAGATGATAATAGTTTGTAATGAACTAAGAAGTATGTATCAAAAATAATGATAACTTGGGCTTCCCTGATGGTGCAGTGGTTGAGAATCTGCCTGCCAATGCAGGGGACACGGGTTTGAGCCCTGGTCTGGGAAGATCCCACATGCCACGGAGCAACTGGGCCCGTGAGCCACAACTACTGAGCCTGCGCGTCTGGAGCCTGTGCCCCGCAACGGGAGGGGCCGCGATAGTGAAAGGCCCACTCCCCACGATGAAGAGCGGCCCCCGCACCGCGATGAAGAGTGGCCCCCACTTGCCGCAACTAGAGAAAGCCCTCACACAAAAACTGAGACCCAACACAGTCATAAATAAATAAATAAAATAAATAAATAAAGTATTAAAAAAAAACAAAACTAAACTAATCTTTAAAAAAATAATAATAATAATAATGATAACAATAAAAATTAAGATGTAAATGGATATAAGTAAAAAGTAGTCTCTGATCACTTAAGTAATTACCAATTATTTTATCAGGTATCTTATTTGATAACTAGTATAATTCTATCTTTAATAAAAGGTAAATTACAATTGTTTCTCCAAAAGTTAAAATCAAAATAAATCTATTCACCCATTTAGAATTTAAAATCCAGAAAATTAAGAGGGTAAGAAGAAACAGAAATCTTTTCTTAAAAGATTCATTAAGTGCCCATTTTACGCAAGACTCCTAATATATATATATATATATATATATATATATATATATATATATGTATTATCTAGTTGAATTCTCACATAACAAGGAGGCAGACAATATACTCTTTTATATTAGAGGATGTGGAGGCTTAGAAAAATTATATAATTTGGCCTAGTTCACACAACTAGTTTGTGGAAAAGCACACACAGAAATCCATGTCTGTCAGACTTTACAAAATCACCCTTTTTAATGCACTATATTTGCTTCCTTTTAATTGACCCTTGTGAAAACCTTTTTCTTTCTTGAGTAAAAATTGTTTATATAAAGTATTAAAAATTCTCAAAAGAAAAAATATTGATATATTATAGGAGTAGCCACTTATAATTTTCCAAGTGAGGTTAGAATTTTATGTTCAAGCAATTATGAATTTTATTTTTCTGTACACTTGTTCAAGAGCAAATCTCAATATCTCCAACTGCACAGGTGCTGCTAACATTTGACTGAGTAAGTATTTGTTACATGCTGGTTTTTAGATAAGAGATATTAAAAAGAGTGTGTCCTTAAGAGAGCATTTGTGTTACCCCTGTTTTCATATATCAGAAAATAAAATACTCATTTTTTATTGCTATCAATTTTACTATTTATTCTATGCCATGCTCTATTAAATCCAAATACTATAAATAAGCATAAGTATTTGTGAAATGTTATTATAAGAACATTTATAACAATGTTTTTATTTTTAATTACCTGGAAATATTTGAATCCACAGTGCAAAGAAACTTTTTGTTTAATGCGTTTTTCACGTATATTTATGTTTGTTTTACATGAAAAAATAAAAGACTGAGGCTTTATTTTACTCAGAAAAAAAAAAAAAACAAGATTTTTTCTAAATATTTGATGCAAAACTTCCTTTTGTGAGCATTTTTCTTAAAAGTTTCAAATACATCCATTTTGTCTACAATCTTATCTAAAATTTCTACTATCAAGTCATCAAAAAGTCATAAAAATAATTTAAAAAATAATATAAGTAATCAAGATAGGAGTAAGTATTCATTCCTAAAAGAAAATTTAAGTTTTAAGTTGATAGTAAGCAAATTGGTTAATTGTGTAGTATTGGAAATAGACATGCTTTCCTGAAATGCAAAGTCTATAATAATAGAATCTCTAAAAGTTCAGATAAAGGTTTCAGCAATAAGGAAACAAGGATTTTATAATCTGGTACTTTTTTAAAGAAAGACCTCTGAGGTGGTGTTAATTATTTACCTACTTCCCAGTTAATATTCAGTGGAGAAAAATTAAATCCTCACATTTGTAAGTTTATTTTAATCAGAATCTATGCATCTGTGAATTGTTTGAAGAAAGAGACTCATTTATTCTTGTAATTTATCTATTAGTTTTGTAAACCTGTTTTGTAAATTTTACTATGCTAGATCCTGAAACTGCAATAGCAAACTATTCTATTTGCCTTAAAGGACATGGGATTTCCAAGGAATAATAACTAAAAAGGCAATTATAATGTATCTGATAGGCAATAATTTTCTTCAGAGAACAAGAGAGTCATCTAATTTAGTAGTTAAATATCAAGGAATGTTTTCTGTGGTAAGACCTTCTAATCTGTAGACTAAATTAAAGATGATGGATAAAAGTTACAGATATAAAGGCAAACAGGAGTGGGAAGTGTTGATGAGGAAGGAGAATGAGTGCTCTGTGCCAAGTGAGAAGCTTAGACAGAGTGACAAATGGGAATCATTGGAAGAACTACAAATAGTACAGCATGGTAGAAATGCCAAAAGCAAGACATATGGGTGGCCATATAGATAAAGAAGTAGGAAACAATAATAAATGGATTTATTATCATGTTTAGGGAAATAAAAATCAGTAAAGAGACTGGTGATATGTTTTTGGTGATAGATCTAACTGGGCATGGTAATGGAACAATAAAAAAGGATGTGGGATTTGTTTGGGCAAGGGCTGAAGTCATATTCTGAAAGGAGGGAAATTATTTTGGGGAGAGAAGACATTGATTAGCTCACTTTTTAGCACATTGAATTTGATTGGCTTTTTGCATATCAAGTGAAAATGTCCAAGAGGAGCTGGACCTGGAGCACAACAGAGAGTTCTAGGAAGGAGATATAGATTTAGCACATCACCATATATTAGTAATTTATCTCCCAGGTAGTAGATCACATCTCTCATTGAGCGTGAGTCTAGTGAGAATATAAGAGGGCCTAGTATTGTCCTTTTTTTCAGTTGATTTTATTGAAGTATAGTTGATTTACAATATTGTGTTATTTTCTACTGTACAGCAAAGTGATTCAATTATATATATATATATATATATATATATATATATATATATATATATATATATAATTTTTCTTATTCTTTTCCATTATGGTTTATCACAGGATATTGAATATAGCTCCCTGTGTTATACAGTAGGACCTACCTGTTGTTTATCCATTTTATACATAATAGTTTGCATCTGCTAATCCCAAACTCCCAGTCCATCCTTCCCCAACTCCCCCTCCCCCTGGGCAACTATAAGTCTGTTCTCTATGTCTGTGAGTCTTGTTCTCTTTTGTAGATAAGTTCATGTGTGTCATAGTTTAGATTCCACATATAAGTAATATCATATGATGCTTGTGTTTCTCTTTCTGACTTACTCCACTTAGTATGATAATCACTAGGTCCATCCATACTGCTGCAAATGGCATTATTTCACTCCTTTTTATGGCTGAGTTGTATTCCATTCTATATATGTACCACATCTTCTTTATAGAATTGTCTTGATAATCTGTTACCCAGACGGAGAAAGAGCAGTTCAGAAAGGATATTTTGAAGCATCAAATGGGAAAAGGGAAAATGAGTATAGTGACATGGATTCTTATGATGAAAATTCTTGTAAGGAGTGAGTAGTTATTAACAGTGTCATAGACTATGGGGAAGAGTATAAGATGAAAAGTGTGCAGTGGATTTAGCCATTAAATTTTTTGTTCATTAAGGTGATAAATCCACTATTAGTGAATCAGAGGGCAGTGGTAAAAAAGAATTATGGTAGTAGCATTCTTAGTACTAAACCCACAGTAACTAGCTCTAAAACAGCAAATACTGAATATTCATGAAAGAATGCAAAAACATGAACTTGCTTACCAAATCTTAGAACATAAGACCTATAGTTAAACTATCACATTTCAAGAAAGTATTCCTTAAAACAAATTTAAGGAAGTGGTAAAGAGCATTTATACAGTAAGTAATGAATCCATGTCTTATTTTCCAAACCAGTTAAACAGGCCAAAAACAGGAATAGATTTTATAAAGTACTTAAATGCTCTTCTGAGTTAGAGATAAAAATTTACATAAGCTAAGCAGAGCTTAGGAAGATATATCTCTAAATGTGTCTCACATTACTGAAGATAACTATTAAAAATTCTATTGTAAGAAACAGTTTTCTATTTCTGGATCAATATGGAATAGCTTACTCATACTAACTACATCAAGGAAAGATGAGTTATCATCATGCAGTTAGAAATCTTATAGGAAAAATTTTTAAAAAACAATCTGATAGGGTCTCTCTGGTGGCACAGGGGTTAAGGATCTTCCTGCCAATGCAGGGGACACGGGTCTGAGCCCTAGTCTGGGAAGATCCCACATGCCACAGAGCAACTAAGCCCATGAGCCACAACTATTGAGCCCACGTACCACAACTATTGAAGCCCGCGCACCTCGAGCCCGTGCTCCACAACAAGAGAAGCCACCGCAATGAGAAGCCCACGTACCACAACGAGGAGTAGCCCCCACTCACCACAACTAGAAAAAGCCCTCGCACAGCAACGAAGACCCAATGCAGCCAAAACTAAATAAATAAAATAAATAAATAAATAAAAAGAAGAAACAATCTGACAGGCTTATTAAGTAGAGTGAAGTAGGTGCACTGATTAAGATCATAGTTTGGGTTGTTGAATTAGCAGATTTTAGTTGTAATATCGATAAATTGTTAACTATATGATAGCTAACAATTTACTTAATTTCTCCAAATATAAACCTCAGCGTCCAGATTAGTAAAATTTAGCCAATAACAGTACCTGTCTCATGGGGTTATGATGAAGGATGACATCAAATTATCCATATTAAAATATATACAAATCAGTGCCTAGTGTATGCTGGATACTTAATAAATCTTTGTCCTATTATTGTTGTTATTGGTTTTATTATAATGAATCATCATAAAATCATATCAAATATCTTGTCTTCTGTTCAATAGCTAAGGGATGATATCATACTTAAGTTAAATAAACCCACTTATTTGCAGTTTATTATAATTATTATCATTAGAAATTTTAAAAGATTACAGTAGAATGATCATATATGTAACCCCCACTGCCTCTGGGTCTCCCCAACACGAAGGAACAAACATAAAATGAGAAATTTTACAATTTATCTATTGCAGCCCTGGGCTTCTGCCCAAGTATGAAACAGTGGGAGATTAACAGTTCCATTTCCCACAGTGCAATTGCTTTAAGCAGAAAACTTTATTTTTCAGGGGTAGCTTCCTTGAGTACATTTATTAGAGTAAGAGTCTTCAGTTATTCCTCAGATTATTTTTACAGTCATACATACTGATTTCATTTTGCTAACAGTATGGAACTTCAGGTATTTTGAGTCCCCCGGTGATTTAAAGACTGTGGGCAGAAGAAATTTCCCCCAATCAATTCGTCTATCTTCCATTATTTTTAATATGTTTAATGTAAAACTGGTACAAATTTCAATAATATTGAATTATCAGAAAATAAGATGAAAATCTGTACTCATGTTATTATGGTAAGGACATATAAACAGCATAAAGGAAGTGTGTATTTTTACTGTTTTACATAACTTTAAGTAGCTTACAAGTTTTCTGTTTAAACTTTTTTTTTTTTTTTTTTGTCTTAACTCAGGCCAAACAAAGCCATTTTATTTTTAGTATATATTTTATGACCTTGTTTTGGAAATCACTACATATAAATTATTCATAACAAATTCCTATTGCTAGTCTTTCTATAAAGCTATCCATAATATATTATGAATGCTATGACTGTTCAGAAACATTTTAAGAGCAGAGATCTTTATAAATCTAAAGTGAGGAATGGAAGCCATTAGATAAATTTTGAAGAAGTTTTAAGGTGGCAACAACTAGTAGAAAAAAATTAAGCAACAACTATAACAATGACATATATACCTAGCTATTTATTGTTTTTCTATTATTAGGCTTTGACTGTAGAAATTTCATTAACAAGTTACGTTGATTAGATAGTTAGATTGATTCGAGTTCTTAAAATAATTGTATGTATTTAACAAAACTTTATACAGAACTCAGAAAATACATTTGAACACTTTGAAGAAACTTTGTGGTCATGTATGTCCTTTCATTTTTCTTGACTCAACCAAAAACAACAGAAGAATCTTAGAATTTTGCTAAGAATCTTAAAAGATATTTAGTCATGAAGCCCTGCAATGGGATCCTAAACAGCAAATCAGTTTCCACATTCTAATCAAAAATTCCTCTTTCATACATTGAAATTTTTCTTACAGACTCTTAAATTCTTCTTGAGATAATTTCTTTCTTAACTTGAAAATCTATGTATAGTATATATTCTTAAGTCTACTTACCTTTCATCTGCTAGAATGCAAGTGTATTTCTTTAGGATAGTTACTGATTGCCATTTCAAGATCCCTTGAATACGGATAATATTTTTCAAAATTTGTTACTTTATTTCTTTTCTCAATGTGTATACCAATAGTGTATCTCAATATTTGGGGTTTGTTATGAAATATGCCTCCTCGTTCTAGTCATCTGCAGAGCCAGAGATTATCTACACTTATTTCTTAAAGATTTTGCATTCAGTTCACTATAGATCTCTCTACTATGTGATTTTCCAACACCCTGGACTTCAAAGTCTTCTCCTCCAAAGCTCTTGTCCCCGAACCTACTTTAGCTACCCACTTCAATCATCTTAGCCCACATCAATAAATTTGGAATTGCAAACAACCCTATGTCATTCCATCATCTCTTTACCTTCTTGCCCCTTCTATTAACGTAATTGCTACAATTTTTTAACACTTATCAGATCTACTACCAGCACCAAAAGCCCACTGTATCCTTTTTTTTTTAAGGTTAACTAGACAATGGCTTTTCTTTTTTTAATGTTTTTTTTATTGAAATATAGTTGACTTACAATGTACTGTTAGTTTCAGGTGTACAGCAAAGAGATTCAGTATATATATATATATATATATATATATATATATATATATATATATATATATATATTCTTTTTCAGGTTATTTTCCCTTATAGGTTATTACAAAATATTGAGTATAATTATCTGTGCTATGCAGTAGGTCCTTGTTGGTTACCTATTTTATATATAGTAGTGTGTATATGTAAATCCCAAACTCCTAATTTATCCCTCTTCCCCCTTTCCCCTTTGATAACCATAAGTATTCTACATCTGTGGGTCTATTTCTGTTTTGTATATAAGTTGATTTGTATAATTTTTTTTAGATTCTACATATAAATGATATCATATGGTATTTGTCTCTGGCTTACTTCACTTAGTATGATAATCTCTAGGTCCATCCATATTGCTGCAAATGTTATTCTAGCTGCTTATCCTCCACACTCACTCTCCAGTGCACATTTTGATTTCCCTCTTTATGCAGGACATGGTCCATTGTCCATGATCATAATTGTTCCCTGGTAGACCTCTTATATCTCTTTGTCCCTCACTTCCTCTGTCTTTTAAATGGCAAAAAATACCAACCTTTGTTCAATTCAACTCTTGGCCTACTCTGCCCCTGTAGATAAGTAGCTTAACAACACTAAAAAAAAAAAAAAAAAAAAAAAAAGAACTTCAACTAACCTTAAGTACTTCCCAAGAATTCTGTATAGTTCCCTATTCCATTCACTCTCCATCTATTCTCAATAACTCTTTCATACTTCTCCTTTCTTTTCACTATATCCCTTCTTTAGTCATTCTTGAAACCACTGCAGTTAGGTATTCAGGAATTGTGTTCTTATTAAAGTCACAGGTGACTTCCAAGTTTCCAGGTTCATTGATCACTTCTCAGTCCTCATTTTACTTGACCTATCAGAAGCATGTGACAACTGATCACATTCTCCTTCATGGAATACTTTACTTCCTTGGCTTCCAAAACACTATTTTCAATTGGTTATATTGTAATCCAATGACTCATCTCTCTCAGTTTTATTTCCTGTCTCTCTGATGTACTCATACTGGACTGCCACAGGACTCTATCGTTAGTGCCATCCCCATCTTTACATATCTTATTATCCATGATTATGGCTTGATACACCAATGGTGTGTTAACAACTCCCAAACATGTACCTCTAGCCAGATATTTACCCTGAAATCCTGACACATCTGTACAACTCCCTATGTATCATCACTTGTATGTCTAATTTTTAAACTTAATATCTCTAAAACCAAGTTCTTATCTGCACACAAACCTGCTCTTCCCCCCATCTCTTCAATCAACAAAATCTCTTTATTCAGCTTCAAAAGTTTGAGTCATTCTCTAGTTCCTTCCTTGCCTACCAACACGAAAAAAAATTGGTAAATTCTGCCAAATTTATCTTCAAAGTATACTGAGAATCTTATCACTTTTCAGAGTATACATTTCTACCTCTCCATTCTGAGATATCATCATTTAATAACATAATTATTCTAATAGTTTCTTGATTGTTCTTTCTTCTCTCATTCTTATCCGTGTAGTCTATTCTCCTCTGCCAGCCAAGGTGATCCTCTCAATATTTAAATTAGATTATATAATTCCTGTGCTCTGGCTACTTAAATGAATTCCCATGCTAATAGAGTGAAAGGCAAAACCAGTATAAAGGATTAGACAGCCTACAGAATTTGATTTCATCTACTACTTTGACCTCATTATCTATCAACTCACTCTGCCTTTCTCTTCTCCAGCTACATTAGTCTGCTTATGTTTCTTTAACATTCCAAGCATATTCTGTGCCCTGGCCTTTGAACTTCTTATGTATATAATGCTTATGTCTGTATATAAGTGTTTTACCATCTGTATACTCTCACCAGAATGTAGAACAGCTTTCATAATTCCTGAAATATATTATGCACTTAATAAAATAAATATATGTTGAATAAATTTATAAATTAGAATTTTAAACCTGAAACTAATCCTTTGGTTTCAGGTATTTGTATTTGGTCTTCCTGATATTTTAAGTCATTTTTATTTCCCTAATGGGATCTGGTTTGGCTACCCTTATGGAAGATCTGTAATATCCCGAGCAAAAAACTATGCTCTAGCACAACCTGTGAAAAACTCGATCCTGAATCAAGTCTCATGTGCACTGATCTAGCCAGGTCATTCTATGGCCATTTAAGGTGGAATTAATTTAAAACACAATCATATATTCCCTTTACTCAGGCTCAGATGGTGAATATATCACCATGTTAATGGAGGGATGACTTATTTCTGTTTCAAATACAGTTCCTTTTTCTATCATTCCATCAAGGGCCTATTCCATATCCATTTCTCTATGTGGACTCGATTTTAAAGTTTATGGTTGTCAAGATCCTGGTCTAAATTGTCTGACTCCTGCTCTAGACATTTAGGTGAATTTCATGAAAAAAATTCCCTGCCTGGGAGTCCTAACTGCTAGACCACAGAGACCAGCAGCTAGGGCCTAAACCCCCTGTTCTTGCCTGCCTTATTGGGAAAGAATTCAGGCGAGGAGGCAGAAGGTAAAGAGAAAAGTAAAAATTTATTGGAAAAGTGGAGTACATGTGGAAAGATGCACAGGCAAACTCAGAGAGAGAGAGAGTCACGCCTTTGGGAAGTTTAAATCCTTTATAAGGGAGCAGTTTTCCGGGGCTTTGTCTCCCTTCTGGTCAATCATCTGGCTTTGTCTCCCCTGACTAATCTGTCTCAGGACCCTCTCCTTAGGTGCACACACACCTCTCAGCCAAGGTGGACCCTGACATGAAGGCGTCTGGGAGAAGCAAGAGTCACCATGGCATGGAGTTGTCCCCTGACTTTTGACTCCCAAGGAGCTTTCTGCACATGTGTAGTCTCTCTTGCTCCAAGGAGGGGGGAAGCAGAGATCCTTTGATCCTTTACTCAAGCAGGTTTTGCCCCCTTTGCTCTCACCATGACTGCTATCTTAAGGTATTCACAAGAGACAAAGCTAGAGGCATCACAGTTTCTGACTTCAAACTATACTACAAAGCCATAGTAATCAAAATAGTATGGCATTGGCACAAAAAGAGATACATTAATCAATGGAATAGAATAGATAGCCCAGACATTAACCCATGCATATAGAGTTGACCCTTGAACAACACAGGTTTGAACTGTGTATGTCCATTTACACATAGATTTTCTTCAGTGAATACATACTCCTGTACTACATGATCTGAGGTTGGTTGAATCCACAGATGCAGAACTACAGATATGGAGTGCTGAATATAAAGTTATATGTAGTTTTTTGAATGCTAGGGTTGTGGATCAGCTCCCCAACTCCCACATCCTTTAAGGGTAAACTGTGTACATACACACACGCACAGGAATATTATGTAGCCATAAAAAGAAGGAAATCATGACATTTGTGACATAATAGATGGACTTTGAGGTCATTATGCTAAGTAAAATAAAAACACTGCATGATCTAACTTCTATATGGAATCATAAAAAGTTGGATTCATAGAAGCAGAGAGTTAAACAGTGTTTACCAGGGGTGGTAAAGTGGGGGAAATGAGGAAAGTAGTTTCCATACTGCTGCAGTGAAGACAGGAGTAAAATATCTCTCCTGACCATATACAAAGGTTCCCTTTTCTCTACAGCCTGACACACCAACTCATATTTTTTTTTTTATTTTTTGGTAATAGATATCCTAACAGGTGTGGGTGATAGTTCATTGTGGTTTGATTTGCATATACCTATTGATATAGATCTCCTTTTCATGTATTTGTTGCTCATCTGTATGTCTTCTTTAAAAAAAATATGTTTATTCAGGTCTTTTTTCATCTGGTTGTTTTTTTTTCGGTATTGAGTTGCATAAATTTTATATATTTCAGATATTAACCCCTTATCAAGTAGATAATTTGCAAATATGTTCTTTCATTTTCACAGGTTGCCTTTCATTTTGTAGATTATTTTCTTTGGTATGCAGAAGCTTTTTTTTTTTTTTTTTTTTTTGCAGAAGCTTTTTAATTTGATATAGTCCCACTTGTTTATTTCTGCTTTCATTGCCTGAGTGTCATATCCAATAAATCATGGAAAGGCCAATATCAAGGAGCATTTTCTATGTTTTCTTTTAGGAGTTTTATGGTTCCAGGTCTTACATTTAAGTATCTAATCCATTGTGATTTGATTTTTATGTATAGTATAATATAAGTGCCCTGTTTAATTCTTTTGCATGTGGATATCCAGTTTTCACAAAAGAGTTGGTGTTATGAAAAAATAAACATAATGGACAAACCCTTTGCTAGACTAACTAAAGAAAAAAGAGAGAGGACCCAAAATCAGAAATGAAAGAGAAGACATTACAATGGATGCCTCAGAAATAAGAAAGGATATAAGAAATTATTATGAATAATTTTATGCAAATAGGATAACCTAGAAAAAATGGATAAATTCTTAGTAACATACAACCTAACAAGACTGAATTATGTAGAAAAATAACACCTGAACCGAGCAATAACAATTAAGGAGATTGAAATAGTAATTAAAATTTTCCCAAGAAAGAAAAGCCAGATGACTTCATGATTGAATTCTCTCAAGTGTTGAAAAAAGAATTAACACTAATCCTTCTTAAACTCTTCCAAAAAAATTAAAGTAGACTGAATACTTCCCAACTCATTTTATGAGGATATCATCTCTTTTGTACACTAACCAGACAAAGAAATCACAATAACAGAAAACTACGGGCCAATATCTCTGATGCACAGATGTGCAAGTTCCTCAGTAAAATACTAGCGAACTAAATTCAACAACACATCAAAAAGATTATACACCAAGACCAGGTGGGACATATCTCTGAGATACAAGGTTGAATTAACACATGCACATCAACCAATGTGATACACCACACTAACAGAATGAAATATAAAAACCACATGATTATCTCAATAGATGCAGAAAAAGAAAAAAAAATTGACAAGGTTCAACATCCATTCATGGTAAACAATCTGAAGAAAATAGATATAAAAGGAAATTTTCTCAACATGATAAAGACCAACTTATGAAAAGCCCACAACTAAAATCATAATCAATAGGGAAAACTGAAAGCTTTCTTTATAAGATCTAGTCCAAGGCAAAGATATTCACTCTCTCCATTTCCATCAAACACAGTACTGAAATTACTAGCAAGAGCAATGAGAAAAGAAAAAGAAATAAAAGACACCCAAATTGGAAGAAGAAGTAAATTTATCTCTTCAGATGACATGATCTTCTATGTAGAAAACCCTAAAGATACCATGAACTTTAAAAAAATGTTACAACTAATAAATAAATACAAAATCAGCATACAAAAATCAGTTGCATTTATTTACATCAAAAAACAATCAATCTGAAAAGGAAATAAAAAAATTCAATTTATGAAAGTATCAAAATGAAGAAAATGCTTAGGAATAAATTTAACCAAGGAGGTAAAAATCTTAAACTGAAAACTATAAAATATTGATGAAAGCAATAGAAGATGCAAATAAATGAGAAGATTGTTCATGTTCATGGATTGGAGGAAGTAATATTGTTAAAATATCCATACTACCCAAAGTGATATACAGATTGAACGTTTCTCTAACAAACTTACAATGACATTTTTAGAGAAATAGAACAAACAATCCAAAATTTTGTATGGAACCACAAAAGAGCTCTAGTAGCCAAAGTGATCTTGAGAAAGAAGAATGGAGGCTGAGGCAACATACGTCTCAAGTCTCAATTTCAAATTATATTACAAAGCTATAATAATCAAAACAGTATAATACTGACATAAAAGCAGGCATATAGACTAATGGAACAGAATAGAAAGCCCAGAAATAAACCAAAGCATATACAGTCTCTTAATTTTCAACAATGGTAGAAATAATACACAATGGGGAAAAGATAGTATCTCCAATGATTTTACAAAGACATGTCTCCTAGTTTCCTTGCTCTTATCTGTTTTCTCCCACAAGCTCTTCCCTTCCTTTCCATATTTCCTGCACAAGTAGTGAAAATTTTATTATAATGATAATCACCAAATTAAAGTTTTTCAAAAGTGCCCCTTCTTTTAATGATGTATTAGATAATAATGTTTAAATTCTTTACTTGACATGAAAGGATATTGACCTGGAATCTTACTATATCTCCCTACCTCTCACAACTCCTATTTCTTAGCTTGATTAATTTTTCAGTCAAATTGAAATACCCTAGTTGTCAAAATATTCTGTAATTACTTATTTCTTTGCATGTTAGCACAAAATCTGATCTATTGTAAAATCATCTTTCTCAATCCACCATCTTTTATCACAGTGAAGTCCTATTTCTATATCAAGCCTCAATTCATAAGCTATATATTTTGAAATTCTTTTTTTTTCCCTCTAATGCAAATTTAGGCTCCTCCTACCTTGCATTCTATGTAGTAGGACTACATGAGATAGTATTTCATTGTTGAATACTTTGTTGATTGAATACACTCCTCAACACTTACACAAATTATATTTTCAAAAATATTTGTTAAATTGATAATAAAAATAAAAAAAAAATTATTCTCATAGATTACGTCTTGGAATTGTATTTATTTTGTCACCTCTTAGAATTAGGAACCATGTAAAATTTAACATGACTTTATAATCACCTTAATCTGATCCAGATCTATATATCATCTGAAGTATCCAGTACTTACATTTTCTAGTATATTATATTTCTGGGTTTTGTAGAAAGAAAAATTACATATTTGATTTTATTTTTTTTCCTTTTTAAAAGAATTTTATTGGAGTATAGTTGCTTTACAATGTTGTGTAAGTTTCTACTGTACAGCAAAGTGTATTAGCTATATGTATACATATATCCCCTCTTTTATGGATTTCCTTCCCATTTAGGTCACCACAGAGCACGAGCCAGAATGGGCATCATCACAAAATCTACAAACAATAAAAGCTGGAGAGGCTGTGGAGAAAAAAGAACCCTCTTGCACTGTTGGTGGGAATGTAAATTGATGCAGCCGCTATAGAGAACAGTATGGAGGTTCCTTAAAAAACTAAAAATAGAACTCTCTTGTGACCCAGCAATCCCACTGCTGGGCATATACCCAGAGAAAACCATAATTCAAAAAGACTTGTGTACCCCATGTTCATTGCAGAACTATTTACAATAGCCAGGACATGGAAACAACCTAAATGTCCATCAACAGAGGAATGAATAAAGATGTGTATATACAGTGGAATATTACTCAGCCATAAAAATGAACAAAATTGGGTCATTTGTAGAGATGTGAATGGACCTAGAGACTGTCATACAGAGTGAAGTAAGTCAGAAAGAGAAAAACAAATATTGTATATTAACACATATATGTGGAATCTGAAAAAATTGGTATAGGCGATCTTATTTACAAAGCTGAAATAGAGACACAGACGTAGAGAACAAACGTACGGATACCAAGGGGGAAGGGGAGTGGTGGGATGAATTGGGAGATTGGGGTTGACATATATACTCTACTGATACTATGTATAAAATAGATAACTAATGAGAACTTACTATATAGCACAGGGAACTCTACACATATTTTACTTTTAAATATAAGTTCTAGAAACAGCAAAGTAAATTCTAATAATAATTGTCATGATTCACTGAATATGTAAATGTAAAGAATACTAAGAAAAAAACGTTTGAGTAGGAAAATGCAATCAGTCTTCATGTCCCAAAAATAATTAGCACAACAGGCTGCTATTCAGTCGTTGATTAAAAATATAAATTGATAAATTTATAATAATTATTTTTGCTACTAGGTTACATGGTGTAATAAACCAAGAGGAGTTATTTTTGAGTTTTAAAGACTCTTTTATGTGGTAAAGGTTAAAACTTAGCATTCAAAGATGTCTAGTTAGTGCAAATAATGAGATAGTGGCAAAACAGAACAAATTTATTGGCTTATTGAATAACTTTTCAGTGAAGTAAATGTCAAATGTAAACATGTCTGGATAAATATGACATCTTAACACTAGCTGCTCTCAAACTGTCACCAAAATACCTAGAAAAATAAAGGAACCATAAAATTAATAAATAATAAATATAATGGATAAAGCTTCTAGAATTCAAAAGGAGGTAGCAAACATAGAATGTCCATTAGCTGTAAAATTACAGCTTATTAAAATGTAAAACACAGTTAGATGTGTTTTACACTATGAAAAAAAATTATGGAAATTAGTTGCAAATTTGTCTGTACATTTCTAATTCTCTGGCCTCTACTTGAGAACAATCATTCCTAAAAACTAAAGACATTAATATGCACAAATTTTCCACATGAACCATACTTCAGATGTTGCCAAAGTATTTTTCCCCAATGTCTTTCTATATTAATACAGGAATACTATTAGAAAGAAGAAAGAAAGGTTTGAGAGGAGGAAGAATGGAAGTTTTCACTATACATAGTGAAACATAATAAGAATAAATAAAATTTTGGATTCAGGATTCAAAGTGGGAAAAATAAATTATAATAGTAATGTTTCCTGCGTACCAGAGGAATGAGGGGAAAAAAAGAAACTGAAAAGGGTAAACACATCTGAAACTTAGAAAGGAACATATTTATGTTCACAACAAACTGGATCTATAGATTTGAGAAACTTATTTCACACCACAATGGCCCAAGCCCAATGCACAGTTACACATATGTTTACACACAAAAAATATGTCAAGTGGCAAAAAAAAAAAAAATTAAATGAGTTTTGCATTGTTGAAAGATAATTAAATAAAAAATATTAACAAATACAACAACTTGTATTCTATGAAATACCCAGCAGGGCAAGGGAAGAAGAACAGAAACTTAAGGACTCAAAAACTCTAAAAATTATATTGAAAAAAAAATCCATACTTAAGGATGCAAAGGAAAATGTTATGTACTCTTGTGGTACCTCAGTAGAACTCAAGAAGACATACTCCTTATAAAAAGGAGCATAATACTATTAGAAGATACATAACCTGGAATGAAAATGTCCAAAATAAGAAGGAACAAGGATAAAATAAGATTTTCAAAGAAAAATAAACAAAATAGCTAAATTTAAAAACACTGTAAGCAGTAAGGAATAAAACCAACAGTGCTGGATACCAAACAATTAACAAACTTGGGAAAATAGCTTAAAAAGCAGTGAAAAAGGACACAGAAATAAATGTATTGGGGAAGAAGTTTGTATATAGAGAGGGAGAGAATAGAGATAAACTTGTGGATACTAGATTATTCTTTAAAAACAGACTAATAGACATCACACTAAGTGTTGTCAGAAAAGATGAATGCTAAAAGAAAAGAGAGTGTGATCAGTGAGGGGGAATCAAATCAGAAGATATCTGAAGTTCAAGGGTAGGGAAAATCCTGAGGACAAACAAAAATCCCAAATCCTCTAGCATGCTTACATGTCTGGGGTGACAGCGATCTCAAACATTCAGTTTAAAAAGTTCTGGATTTTAATGAAATTAGAACACTCCCTAATACCATACACAAAAATAAACTCAAAATTGATTAAAGACCTAAATGGAAGGTCAGATACTATAAAACCCTTAGAGGAAAACATAGGCAAAACACTCTCTGACATAAATTGCAGTAAGATCTTTTTTGATCCACCTCCAAGAGTAATGAAAATAAAAACAAAAATAAACAAATGGGACCTAATTAAACTTAAAAGCTTTTGCACACCAAAGGAAACCATAAACAAAATGAAAAGAAAACCCACAGAATGTGAGCAAATATTTGCAAATGAAGCAACTAACAAGGGATTAATATCCAAAATATACAAACAGCTCATGCAGCTCAAAATGAAAAAAACAACAACAACAACAACCCATTCAAAAAAATGGGTGGAAGATCTAAATAGACATTTATCTGAAGAAGACATACAGATGGCTAAAAAAGCATATGAAAAGATGTTCAACATCATTAATTATTAGAGAAATGAAAATCAAAACTACAATGCAGTATCACCTCACACCAGTCAGAATGGCCATCATCAAAATCTATAAACAATACATGCTAGGGAGGGTGGGGAGAAAAGGGAACCCTCCTACACTGTTGGTGGGAATGTAAATTGGTACAGCCACTATGGAGAACAGTATGGAGGTTCTTTTAAAAAAACGAAAAATAGTCCTACCATATGACCCTGCAATCCCACTCCTGGGCATATATCCAGAGAAAACCATAATTCGAAAAGATGCATGCACCACAGTGTTCATTGAAGCATTATTTACAATAGCCAGGGCATGGAAGCAACCTAAATGTCCATCAACAGAGGAATGGTTAAAGAAGTTGTAGTATCTATATACAATGGAATATTATTCAGCCATAAAAAGAACAAAATAATACCATTTGCAGCAACATGGATGGACCTGCAGATTGTTATACTGAGTGAAGTAAGACAGAGAAAGACAAATATCATGTGATAATACTTATATGTGGAATCAAAAAAATGGTACAAATGAATTTATTTACAAAACAGAAATAGAGTCACAGATGTAGAAAACAAACTTATGGTTACCAGGGAAGGAAAGTGTGGGGGGGGGGGAGGAATAAATTGGGAGACTGGAATTGACAAATACACACTAATATATATAAAATAGATAACTAATAACGAACTGATGTATAGCATGGTGAACCCTTCTCAAGAGTCTGTAATGACCTATAAGGGGAAAGAAACTAAAACAGAGTGGATATATGTATCTGTATAACTGATACACTTTGCAGTACAGAAGAAACTAATGCAACATTGTGAATCAACTATAATCATGCTTTTTAAAAAAGTCCTGGATTTAAACAATCTGCAAATACAAAACATGTCAGAGATTCTAGATAATACCTCACAAACAATGAAAGGCTAATTTGTGTATCTGAAGGAAAGGAATGTTCCTTCCAAATAGCCTTTTTTTTTTTTTTAATTTTTTTTTTTTTTATTTAAAAATTTTTAATTTATTTTTAACATCTTTTTTGGAGTATAATTGCTTTACAATGGTGTGTAAGTTTCTGCTTTATAACAAAGTGAATCAGTTATACAGATACATATATCCCCATATCTCTTCCCTCTTGCATCTCCCTCCCTCCCACCCTCCTTATCCCACCACTCTAGGTGGTCAAGAAGCACCGAGCTGATCTCCCTGTGCTATGTGGCTGTTTCCCTGTGCTATGTGGCTGTTTCCCACTAGCTATCTATTTTACATTTGGTAGTGTATATATGTCCATGCCACTCTCTCACTTTGTCCCAGCTTATCCTTTCTCCTCCCCATATGCTCAAGTCCATTCTCTAGTAGGTCTGTGTCTTTATTCCCATCTTGCCACTAGGTTCTTCATGACTATTTTTTTGTTTGTTTTTTACATTCCATATATATGGGTTAGCATACGGTATTTGTTTTTCTCTTTCTGACTTACTTCACTCTGTACGACACACTCTAGGTCCATCCACCTCACTACAAATAATTCAATTTCGTTTCTTTTTATGGCTGAGTAATATTCCACTGTATGTATGTGCCACATCTTCTTTATCCATTAATCTGTAGATGGACACTTCAGTTGCTTCCATGTCTTGGCTATTGTAAAGAGAGCTGCAATGAACATTGTGCTACATGACTTCTTTGAATTATGGTTTTCTCAGGGTATATGCCAAAAACTGGGATTTCTGGGTCATATGGTAGTTCTATTTTTAGTTTTTTATGGAACCTCCATACTGTTCTCCATAGTGGCTGTATCAATTTACATTCCCACCAATAGTGCAAGAGGGTTCCCTTTTCTCCACACCCTCTCCAGCATTTATTGTTTGTAGATTTTTTGAGGATGGCTTTTCTGACTGGTGTGAGATGATACCTGATTGTAGTTTTGATTTGCATTTCTCTAATGATTAATGATGTTGAGCATTCTTTCATGTGTTTGTTGGCAATCTGTATATGTTCTTTGGAGAAATGTCTATTTAGGTCTTCTGCCCATTTTTGGATTGGATTTTTTGTTTTTTTTTTGATATGGAGCTGCATGAGCTGCTTGTAAATTTTGGAGATTAATCCTTTGTCAGTTGCTTCATTTGCAAATATTTTCTCCCATTCTGAGGGTTGTCTTTTGGTCTTATTTATGGGTTCCTTTGCTGTGCAAAAGCTTTTAAGTTTCCTTAGGTCTCATTTGTTTATTTTTGTTTTTATTTCCATTTCTCTAGGAGGTAGGTCAAAAAGGATCTTTCTGTGATTTATGTCATAGAGTGTTCTGCCCATGTTTTGCTCTAAGAGTTTGATAGTGTCTGGCCTTACATTTAGGTGTTTAATCCATTTTGAGTTTATTTTTGTGTATGGTGTTAAGGAGTGTTCTAATTTCATTCTTTCACATGTAGCTGTCCAGTTTTCCCAGCACCACTTATTGAAGAGGCTGTCTTTTCTCCACTATATATTCTTGCCTCCTTTATCAAAGATAAGGTGACCATATGTGTATGGGTTTATCTATGGGCTCACTATTCTGTTCTATTGATCTATATTTCTGTTTTTGTGCCAGTACCAAACTGTCTTGATTACTGTAGCTTTGTAATATAGTCTGAAGTCAGGGAGCCTGATTCCTCCAGCTCTGTTTTTTGGGTTTTTTTTTTTGTTTTTTTGTTTTTTTTCTCAAGATTGCTTTGGCTGTTCTGGGTCTTTTGTGTTTCCATACAAATTGTGACATTTTTTGTTCTAGTTCTGTGAAAAATGCCATTGGTAGTTTGATAGGGATTGCATTGAATCTGTAGATTGCTTTGGGTAGTATAGGCATTTTAACAATGTTGATTCTTCCAATCCAAGAACATGGTATATAACTCCATCTGTTTTTATCATTTTTAATTTCTTTCATCAGTGTCTTATAATTTTCTGCATACAGGTCTTTTGTCTCATTAAGTAGGTTTATTCCTAGATATTTTATTCTTATTGTTGCAGTGATCAATGGGAGTGTTCTCTTAATTTCACTTTCAGATTTATCATCATTAGTTTATAGGAATGCAAGACATTTCTGTGAATTAATTTTATATCCTACTACTTTACCAAATTCGTTGATTAGCTCTAGTAGTTTTCTGGTAGCATCTTTAAGATTCTCTATGTATAGTATTATGTCATCTGCAAACAGTGACAGCTTTACTTCTTTTCCGATTTGGATTCCTTTTATTTCTTTTTCTTCTCTGATTGCTGTGGCTAAAACTTCCAAAACTATGTTGAATAATAGTGGTGAGAGTAGGCAACCTTTCCTTGCTCCTGATCTTAGAGAAAATGGTTTCAGTTTTTCACCATTTCGGATGATGTTGGCTGTGGGTTTGTCATATATGGCTTTTATTATGTTAAGGTAAGTTCCCTCTATGCTTACTTTCTGGAGGGTTTTTTTTATCATAAATGGGTGTTGAATTTTGTCAAAAGCTTTCTCTGCATCTATTGAGATGATCATATGATTTTTCTCCTTCAATTTGTTAATATGGTGTATCACATTGATTGATATGCTTATATTGAAGAATCCTGCATTCCTGGGATAAACCTCACCTGATCATGGTGTATGATCCTTTAATGTGCTGTTGGATTCTGTTTGCTCATATTTTGTTGAGGATTTTTGCGACTCTGTTCATCAGTGATATTGGCCTGTAGTTTTCTTTCTTTGTGACATCTTTGTCTGGTTTTGGTATCAGGGTGATGGTGGCCTCATAGAATGAGTCTGGGTGTGTTCCTCCCTCTGCTGTATTTTGGAAGAGTTTGAGAGGATAGGTGTTAGTTCTTCTCTAAATGTTTGATAGAATTTGCCTGTGAAGCCATCTGGTCCTGGGCTTTTGTTTGTTGGAAGATTTTTAATCACAGTTTCAATTTCAGTGCTTGTGATTCATCTGTTCATATTTTCTATTTCGTCCTGGTTCAGTCTCGGCATGTTGTGCATTTCTAAGAACTTGTCCATTTCTTCCAGTTTGTCCATTTTATTGGCATATACTTGCTTGTAGTAACCTCTCCTGATCCTTTGTATTTCTGCAGTGTCAGTTGTTACTTCTTTTCATTTCTAATTCTATTGATTTAGAAGGATATTTTAGGACAATCTCCCTTTTTTTTCTTGATGAGTCTGGCTAATGGTTTATCAATTTTGTTTATCTTCTCAAAGAACCAGCTTTTAGTTTCATTGATCTTTGCTATCATTTCCTTCCTTTCTTTTTCATTTATTTCTGATCTGATCACTGTGATTTCCTTCCTTCTTCAAGCTTTGGTTTTTTTTTTTTTTTCCTTCTTTCTCTAATTGCTTTAGGTGTAAGGTTAGGTTGTTTATTTGAGATGTTTGTTGTTTCTTGAGGTAGGATTGTATTGCTATAAACTTCCCTTTTAACACTGCTTTTGCTGCATCCCATAGCATTTGGTCATCGTGTTTTCATTGTCATTTGTTTGTCATTTGTTTGTAGGTCGTTTTTGATTTCTGCTTTGATTTGTTCAGTGATCTCTTGGTTATTAACTAGTGTATTGTTTAGCCTCCATGTGTTTGTATTTTTTACAGATCTTTTCCTGTAATTAATTCCTAGTCTCATAGTGTTGTTGTCAGAAAAGATACTTGATATGATTTCAATTTTTTTTTAATTTACCAAGGCTTGACTTCTGACCCAAGATATGATCTATCCAGGAGAATGTTCCATGAGCATTTGAGAAGAAAGTGTATTCTGTTGTTTTTGGATGGAATGTCGTGTAAATATCAATTAAGTCCATCTTGTTTAATGTATAATTTAAAGCTGTGTTTCCTTATTTATTTTCATTTTGGATGATCTGTCCATTGGTGAAAGTGGGGTGTTAATGACCCTATTATGTTTGTGTTACTGTCGATTTCCCCTTTTGTGGCTGTTCGTATTTTTCTTATGTGTTGAGGTGCTCCTATGTTGGGTGCATAAATATTTACAATTGTTATATCTTCTTCTTGGATAGATCCTTTGATCATTAGGTAGTGTCCTTCTTTGTCTCTTGTAATAGTCTTTGTTTTAAAATCTATTTTGTCTGATATGAGAATTGCTACTCCAGCTTTCTTTTGATTTCCATTTGCATGGAATATCTTTTTCCATCCCCTCACTTTCAGTCTGTATGTGTCACTAGGTCTGAAATGGGTCTCTTGTAGACAGCATATATACGTGTCTCTTTTTGTATCCATTCAGCCAGTCTATGTCTTTTGGTTGGAGCATTTAATCCATTTACATTTAAGGTAATTATCACCATGTATGTTCCTATTTCCATTTTCTTAAATGTTTTGGGTTTTTTACTGTAGGTCTTTTCCTTCCCTTGTGTTTCCTGCCTAGAGAAATTCCTTTAGCATTTGTTGTAAAGCTGGTTTGGTGGTCCTGAATTCTCTTAGCTTTTGCTTGTCTGCAAAGGTTTTAATTTCTCCCTCAAATCTGAATGAGATCCTTGCTGGGTAGAGTAATCTTGGTTGTAGGTTTTTCCCCTTCATCACTTTAAATATATCCTGCCACTCCCTTCTTGCTTACAGAGTTTCTGCTGAAAGATCAGCTGTTAACCTTATGGGGATTCCTTTGTATGTTATTTGTTGTTTTTCCCTTGCTGCTTTTAATATTTTTCTTTGTATTTAATTTTTGATAGTTTGATTAATATGTGTCTTGGTGTGTTTCCTCTTGGATTTATCCTGTATGGGACTCTCTGTGCTTTCTGGACTTGATTAACTATTTGTTTTCCCATATTTGGGATGTTTTAAACTATAATTTCTTCAAATATTTTCTCAGTCCCTTTCTTTTTCTCTTTTTCTTCCAGAACCCCTATAATTCGAATGTTGGTGCATTTAATGTTGTCCGAGAGGTCTCTGAGACTGTCCTCAATTCTTTTCATTCTTTTTTCTTTATTCTGCTCTGCAGTAGTTATTTCCACTATTTTATCTTCCAGGTCACTTATCTGTTTTTCTCCCTCAGTTATTCTGCTCTTGATCCCTTCTAGAGAATTTTTAGTTTCATTTATTGTGTTGTTCATCACTGTTTGTTTGCTCTTTAGTTCTTCTAGTTCTTTGTTAAAAGTTTCTTGTATTTTCTCTTTTCTATTTCCAAGATTTTGGATCATCTTTCCTATCATTATTTTGAATTCTTTTTCAGGTAGACTGCCTATTTCCTCTTCATTTGTTAGGTCTGTTGTTTTTTTCCCTTGCTCCTTCCTCTGCTGTGTGTTTCTCTGTCTCCCCATGTTGCTTAACTTCCTGTGTTTGGGTTCTCCTTTTTGCAGGCTGCAGGTTCGTACTTCCTGTTGTTTTTGGTGTCTGTGCCCAGTGGCTATGGTTGGTTCAGTGGGTTGTGTTGGCTTCCTGGTGGAGGGGCCTAGTGCCTGTGTTCTGGTGGATGAGGCTGGATCTTGTCTTTCTGGTGGGAGGTCAACGTCTGATGGTGTGTTTTGGGGTGTCTGTGGCCTTATTATAATTTTAGGCAGCCTCTCTGCTAATGGGTGGGTTGTGTTCTTGTCTTGCTACTTGTTTGGCATAGGGTGTCCAGCACTGTAGCTTGCTGGTTGTTGAGTGGAGCTGGGTCTTGGCGTTGAGATAGAGATCTCTGGAAGATTTTTGCTGTTTGATATTACGTGAAGCTGGGAGGTCTCTGGCGGACCAATGTCCTGAACTTGGTTCTCCCACCTCAGAGGTACAGCCTTGATGCCTGGCTGGAGCACCAAGAGCCTGTCATCCACACGGCTCAGAATAAAAGGGAGAAAAAGAAGAAAGAAAGAATGTAGAAGATAAAATAAAATAAAATAAACCAAAAAAAGTTATTTAAATAGAAAATAGAAAATAATTATTAAAAAAAAATTTAAAGTATACAAAAAAAAAAGAGAGAGAGCAACCAATCCAAAAATCAAATCCACCAGTGATAACAAGTGCTAAAAACTATACTAAAAAAACAAACACAGAAACAAAAAACGGACAGACAGAACCCTAAGACAAATGGTAAAACTAGAGTTATACAGACAAAATCACACACAGAAGCATATACATACACACTCATAAAAAGAGAAAAAGGGGAAAATATATATATATATATATATATATATCGTCACTCCCAAAGTCCACCTCCTCAATTTGGGATGATTCCTGTCTATTCAGGTATTCCACAGATGCAGGGTACATCATGTTGATTGTGGAGATTTAATCTGCTGCTCCTGAGGCTGCCTGAAGAAATTTCCCTATCTCTTCTTTGTTCACACAGCTCCTGGTGTTCAGTTTTGGATTTAGCCCTGCCTCTGCATGTAGGTAGCCTGAGGGTGTCTGTTCTTCTCTCAGACAGGACAGGGTTAAAGGAGCAGCTGATTAGGGGGCCCTGGCTCACTCAAGTTGGGGAGAGGGAGGGGTATTGCTTCGGGGCAAGCCTGCCACGGCAGAGCCCAGTGTGACATTACAACGTCCTGAGGCATGCCGTGTGTTCTCCCAGAGAAGCTGGTCCTGGATCACTGGACCCTGGCAGTGGCAGCCTGCACAGTGTCCAGGGAAGGGAGGTGTGGATAGTGATCTGTGCTTGCACAGAGGCTTCTTGGTGGCTGCAGCAGCCTTAGTGTCTCATGCCTATCTCTGGGGCCTGCGCTCACGTGCCTCTCTGGAGCTCCTTTAAGTGGTGCTCTTAATCCCCTGTCCTCACACACCAGGAAACAAAGAGGCAAGAAAAAATCTCTTGCCTCTTAGGCAGCTTCAGACTTTTTCCCAGACTCCTTCCCCGCTAGTTGTGGCGCACTAGCCCCCTTCAGGCTGTGTTCACACAGCCAACCCCAGTCCTCTCCCTGGGATCCGACCTCTGAATCCGGAGCCACAGTTCTCAGCCCCCACCCATCCCTGGGGGTGAGCACACAAGCCTCTCGGGCTGGTGAGTGCTGGTTGGCACCGATCCTCTGGGTGGGAATCTCTTTGCTTTGCCCTCCACACCCCTGTTGCTGTGCTCTCCTCCATGGCTCCGAAGCTTCCCCCATGCCGCCACCCACAGTCTCTGCCTGTGAAGGGGCTTCTAGTGTGTGGAAACCTTTCCTCCTTCACAGCTCCCTTCCACTGGTGCAGGTCCCATCCCTATTATTTTGTCTCTGTTTTTTCTTTTTTCTTTTGCTCTACCCAGGAACGTGGAGAGTTTCTTGCCTTTTGGGTGGTCTGTGGTCTTCTGCCAGCATTCAGTAGGTGTTCTGTAGGAGTTGTTCCACATGTAGATGTATTTCTGATGTATTTGTGGGGAGGAAGGTGATCTCCACATCTTACTCTTCCGCCATCTTGCAGCTCCCCCCGCCCCCAAAAAGCCTTTTATATCAAGACCATGTAGCTCTAGAGAAATAATAAAACCTGGAGATTATTTTCTAGAACACACAAAATGCAAATACATGTAAGAAAGTGATGGAAACAGAGTCTGTAGGAAATATTATTGAAATGATGATTGACAGCAAACATCAGACAGTCATCAGAGGAGAGAAAAGATGATAAAGAGATAGAAGCTCCAGCCTGGATTTTCCTCGGACTCTTATCAGCTGTCTGTAGCACAGTTGTCCTTAACCACACAGGCACAGTGCCCATCTGCAGCACATTTGCAGCCAAGAACCCTGAAGACATGAGTGCACATGCTGAACATCCTCCCACCAGCATAACTGTGCACGTGTTCAAGTGTTCACCATGTAATACAGTAACCAACTAGGGCAACACATAATATTCCTATCCATTTTACTCTGTGAAATTTAAAAAAAAAATAGAACATTGAGTTATCAGGACAAATCACATAACCAGATGAATTAATTTACAGACAGTTTTGATATTAAATGCTACCTATGCTTGTGATTTTAGTAATCTCACTTTTCTTTAGAAAGTCTCAATATCTTACACTATGAAGAGAGAATATTAATAGCTACTTTGTACATTTGTGTATGTGTAAGGACTAAATAAAAATATTCAAATAAAACTTTAAATATATTTTAAATATAAAACTTCCAAAACATTGACTAAATATACATGCCCATATTTTGAATTATTTAATTTACTCATATACATTAAGATGAGGTTTGCTAGCTGCATGGATAGCTAAGGTACAGATATAAGATGTGACCCACTAGAGTTAAAAAAGTTTAAAGCCATACAAGAAACATGGCCATAATCACTGTGACTCTGAGCATCCTCAAAGAGCAAATGAATGAAGAATCCAGATTGTTTTGTGTAGGCAAAGGTCTGAGGAGAAAAAATATATCCATATTCTCAAATATATTACTCAAGGTATTTATTAAATGCAAAAACCATTGTGATAACCTTACAGTTGAGTAACCAAATAAACACCAATTTAACCATATAATCAATAAAATATCTCCAATAACAAGACATATTGGCATTATGAACTCCAGGCTATGATATCCTCAGAAGGGCGGAATATCATTTTGTGGTATTCCCACCTAAAATGTACAGCCTCATCCCAAGCATGGAAAAACATCAGACAAATCCAAGTTGAGGACATTTTAAAAATAACTGATCAGAACTTTTCCTAAGTTTCAGGATCACAATAGACAAGGAAATACTGAAGAAATGCTATGATCTGGAAGAGATTAAGGAGAAATCCTAATGAAATGCAATATGAGATCCTCAGTAGGATCCCGGAACAGAAAAATATTAGTAGGAAAAATATTGAAATTAGAATGGGGTATATAATTTAGTCAATAATATTGTACCAATATTTGCATCTTGTTCTTGATAATTATATATTTATTAAAAAACTCATTATTATTAGGGGAAGATGAGAAATATACAGAAGCTATATGCACTATTTATGCAACTTTTCTTTAAGTCTAAAATTAGTCCAAAATTAAATGTTTTGGAAAAAATAATATATTGTTTTCATGTGTACTTTAATATTTCTAAATTAGGCTGTAATATCTGGGACCTACAAGATTTTACTTTCTCTAAATTTGCTTCTGTTCTGTAGTTAATGTTGATTCTAATTTTAATTCTAATTCCATCACAATTCATTACTTTCAGTACCTTTTCTCTGTATAAGAGAATTCTTACATTTATAAAATAATCCACTTTAAACTTATTTATACACTTCAACATTGCACATTAAAATGTCACTTCTCCTTTAATGAAATAAACTACTAAAACATTAATGATATATTAAAAAATAGCAACACGAAAACTTCAGAAAAATTTTTTTGGAAAATATTTAATTCCCAAATAACCAATTAAGTTAACATTCTCAATTGTGGCATTATAACCTAACTTTAATTAATTTTGACATGGAGCTCTGGGTATTTTGGAGATCTGAGAACTATACATGATATAATTTTGCAGAAGATGTCAACAAAAATTTAATAAAAAGTTTAATTTGTGACCATTTACATTAAAATAGGTATGTTGAGTGAATCTTATGAGAATTACAAGTATTGCTCTATTTTTTATGTTTAAGTACATTTAAGATTTAAATAAATTCGTTTTCTACAAACATAATAGATTTTTCCTGATACAAATACTAAACTATACTTACAAATACATGTGGTGAGGTAGTGAACAAGTTCAAGCCATTATTAAATTGTGTTTATGTTTATAAAAACATATTTTATTCATGTTCATGAACACCTTCATGTACACTAATGACATTAATAATGAGAAAGTGTCTAGGAAAGACAGTCTTGTGTACTGTGCAAAACTATACAGCTTCTAGAAGATAACATAGGAGAAAACTTAGATGACCATGGGAATGCCAATGACTTTAGATACAACATCAAAGGCATGATCTGTGAAAGAAATAATGGATAAGCTGAACTTCATCAACATTAAAAAGTTCTGCTCCCTGAAATACATCAAGAGAATGAGAAGACCAGCCACAGACTAGGAGAAATACTTGAAAAATATGCATCTGATAAAGGACTGTTCTCCAAAATATACAAAGAACTGTTAAAACTCAAGAATAAGAAAACAACCTACCTTATTAAAAGTGAGCTGAAGACATTAACAGTCACCTCAGGAAAAAAGCTACAGAGATGAAAAGTAAGCAAATGAAAGGATGTGCCGCATCATTTATCATCAGGGAAATGTAAATTAAAACAATAACAAGATGCCACTACACACCTATTAGGGCCAAAATCCTAATTTTGAACACTGACAACACCAAATTTTGGTGAGGATGCAGAACACCAGGAACTCTCATTCATTGCTGGTGAGAATACAAAAATGAAACAGACAGACACTTTGGAAGATAGTTTCGTGGTTCCTCACAAAAGTAAAAGTACTCTTACCACCTGATACAGCAGTTGCTCTCCTTGATGTTTACCCAAAGCATTTGAGAATTTAGGTTCACACGAAAACCTACACAAAAGTTTTATAGCAGCTTTATTCATATTTGCCAAAACTTGAAAGCAACCAAGATGTCTTTCACTAGCTGAAAAGATTAATAAGCAGTGATACATTCAGTCAATGGAATATTATTTGGTGCTGAAAAGAGATAAGCTATCAAGCCATAAAAAGACATGGAGGGCTTCCCTGGTGGCACAGTGGTTAGGAATCTGCCTGACAATGCAGGGAACATGGGTTAGTGCCCCGGTCCGGGAAGATCCCACATGCCGCGGAGTGGATAGGCCCGTGAGCCACAACCACTGAGCCTGCGCATCTGGAGCCTGTGCTCCGCAACAGTAGAGGCCGTGACAGTGAGAGGCCCACACACCGCAATGAAGAGTGGCCCCCACTCACCGCAACTGGAGAAAGCCCTTGCACAGAAACGAAGACCAAACACAGCCAAAAATAAATAAATAAATAAATAAATAAATAAATAAATAAATAAATTAAAAAAAAAAAAAGACGTGGAGAAAACTTTAAATGTGTATCACTAGGTGAAAGAAGCCAATCTGCAGATGCTACATACTGTGGGAGGCCAGCTCTATGACATTTTGGAAAAGGCACAACGGAGACAGTAAATGATCAGTGGTTGTAAGGCGTTGGTGGGTAGGGAGAAAAGGGCAGAACAGAGGATTCTTAGGGAAGTTAATATACTCTGTATGATACCATAATGATTGATAATATATGTCATTATACATTTTTCCAAATCCATACAATGTACAGCACCAACTGTAAACTCTAATGTAAACTATGGATTTTGGGTGATTAGGATGTGTCTATATAGGTTCATCAATTGTAATTAATACACCACTCTGATGCAATGTTGATAATTGAAGGGCAATACACGTGAGGAAGCAGGGAATATATGGGAAATCTCTATTTTCCTGTCAATTTTGCTGTGAACCTAAAATTGCTCTAAAAAATTGTCTTAGAGAGTCTTGTGCCTTAATAAATATAAATTCTTAGTGATATATTTAATTATCTTTTAAGTATACATATAAAATAGCAAAGCCTTTTATAAAAGACTAATATTTAGTCTTTTGAAATTTAATATTACACCCACAGATTGATGTTTACCAAGAAAGAAAACAAGCAGAGAATATTAAAACCCTTTTCAGAATATCTGAAATGAGTTCACATATCATTCTGTTTAAGTTTTTAAATTTCAATTTACATTAGAAATTCAAGAACTCAGTACATTAAAGATCATTTAATGCATTTTAATCACTGCAAGATTAATCAGAATCAATAGGTTAGCAGTGATTGAGGCTTACTACTTACTGCAAGTTTTAAACAATCTGGTAACAGTAGGTATTTCCCTAAAATTTTAGATAATTAATCAGATGAATCAGAATACCTACTGGGGAGAATTCTATGTTTTATAATTTGCCTTAGCAAAATAATGTATCCAAAATACACCTGAAATCAGTGCTTTACACAGCAAATGCTGTATAGTGGATTTTAATATGTTAATATTTAATGTTAATATATTTAAAAGGTTATACTTATTTTAAAATTTGTAATCTAATGACAAGACTCATTATTGACATTTTATATTCTCTAATAATGTTTAAATCACTTAGATTTTAATGATTTACATTGTGGCTATTTATATATTCTGCTGTGTTATGATCTCTGCTACGTATCCTTTCCTTGCTTATATGAAACTCAGGTTTAAACAAAATAATCTCAGGTTTTCCAATATCTGTTTTCATTTGTCAAATTTTTGCTTTCTACTTAACTCTTTTTAAGACAAATTCCTAAATTGAATTTCCTTTCATAGAAAAGAAGATAGAAGCTATGGCTGTGAGGCAAGGAAACTACCACTTAACAAATTAAAAAGAAAATTATTTGCATCAAAATGTTTATCCTTAAAAATAATTCAGTACAATGCTGGTTTTGCCCCCATACATGAGATGGCTTTGGTCCAGAAACATTATCTCCTTGTATACAAAGTGAAATCCAAACAAAAAAAATTGTTACTAATTCCGTCACTACTTCAATCAATGCTCCAGTGTCAGTAGCTCAAAAATACTTACAACAACCAACTTATTTCCAATTGTACATTTTTCCACATTGCTAGCACTCATGGTTCCTTCATTCATGTATGTATATATACACATACACACACACACACACACACACACACACATATATATAATTTGCAATGCACTATTTGAGTATTTGCATCAATGGCAGTTTTATGTTTCAGATAAGTTATTTTGCTTTACTGCTTTGAAGTAGACAAATTCTACTGTCACAATGTATTCATCCTCTGCTCCCCACCTCAGAGAAAAGCAATCATCTCAATGATTTAGTTATGTCAGGCCATGAGCTTTCTGTTCTCCACCTGGGATTTCAACTCACCAATTCACTATTTTGGCTTCATGTCATATGGTCACACTCTAAACACTGGTGGTAAGGCTCTTAATTTAATTCCATTCATAATGCAGCTATAACATTCAGATAACTTTGAGATTGATAGGAGAGAAAAACCACATACCAACATCTAGGGCTATCACCTGATACAGTTAGTCTAAATCATAGCATTTAATGGGACTACAATTAATAGAGCTCCTATCACTAGCACACATGCAGCACGTCTTGATAATATTTTTTTCTTGTTGCTTGGATTCCTGATGTAGTGCTTGTCAGTTGGTGACACTTTTTGAACTGATAGATTCTTGTCAGAATTTAAAAATAAATCAGCTCTGACTATGCCATTGCCCTTTTTTCCTTGGGGCTAAGCTCTTAAGTCCATAAGAACATAACCTTCTAAAACACAATATTTGTTTACATAGTTTTTTTTTGAAGGGACTATTTAAAGTATCTGCCTCTCATTGGTTAAATCACATTGAACACCCACAAGACCACATTTTCATCTAAGGATGTAAAACACCTTAAGAAGTGCCTAGATACTCCTGTATAAGATTTAACAGAAAATAGAGATAAGCTATAGAAGAGAAGTAAAGATAATAAATCTAATCCTAGATGGTATATATGCAAATTGAAAGAACAGGATACCTGCCCTGACTCTCATTCGAGCAAAGATAACCATGAAAGAACAATGATTTCCTCATTGAGAGTGTGGGATAAATCTCTTTGCAGGAAAGGGAACAATGATTTAAAAAAAAAAAAAAAAAATCCTAAGATTAATTTGGAAGAGTTAATAGAGAGGAGTGTTAGTTTGTTTCTGAAAATATATTTAAAGAGAGAGTACTGAGATTAGGGACCTTAGCAAAGGTGTTATATCTTGGCAATAGCAACACAAATATGATTATGCATCATATAGTTAGAAAAAGTATAGGCTGTGGGAAACTTCCTTTATGGTGGTGTGTACTAGAGAATGGAAGAGTGGGAATGAGCAGTGAATAGTCATGGGAGATCAAATAATAGTCACTCTATCTCTATTTACTAATAGTCTCTAAATAATAAAATGATTATGTATCAGTCTGGATTCAATAAAGGCAAGGCAATCTCATAGTAATTAATAGGAGACATTTAATATAAAGAATTACTAACCTATAATAAGAAAATAACTATAAACATATGAAGAGAATGCAAGAGGCTGCCCTAGAGCTGATGAAGGGTCCCAAAGAAAATCCAACTTGGAAGGAAGGCCTCTTCACTAAAGCTGAGACTCATACCTCATTGGAGAAGGTGTGGTTGCAGTCTACTAGAAGGCAGGGAAATTCCTTGGGTTACCAAGCAAAGAGCTATTGTAACAGTTGTCAGGTGGGTACACAAAGCAAGTCAGGGCTCTGCTGTAGGAGAACTACAGCAGACCTCTGGGTGCAGTGGCGTCGTAGCTGATGGAGGGACTGCTGAAGAGTGGGGACACTTGGGCTATCACGAGGCCTGGAGCATACAATGTCCATGAAAAAGGGACCCAGGAATTTATCACCAAGTTGGGGCTGGAGCTGAGAGGTTGCCAAAAAACTTACAGCTCTGGATGTATGCCTAAGGCACAGAACCACCAGATGTCCTCATGTACCCACAAGGTTAATCAACCACATATTGTATCAGGAGCCAGAATCTAGTCCATTGCCATAACAGAGGCTCTGAAATGTAATTTTGGAGCTGAGAGGCAATGACTTCATAATTGGTACAGTCCTCTCTTTGGGTACTCAGTTTTGATATACATCCTACATATTTGAACTCCCATCTGTAAATCAGACTCAGAATTTTTTCTCCCACAGTCAACTACTTGTAAGGAGGTCATAGGCATGGACTGTGGAAGAGAAGGCAATGCAACTAGAGTTGGTATGAAAGGAGTCTCAGCTTCTTGCTTATACAACTTTCTTCTACCTTCTGGACCTGCCCAAGCATGGTCTCTTATATACCATTTTAATTTGATGACTGATTGCAGCTGTGCTCACTCAACATTATGGCTAGGTGGGTCAGACAGCACCAAGTTCAAGATGGGAAGCTGCATGGCCACCTGATGGTTAAATGTTAGGCTTTCCATATTTACCAGTGCCCAATAGTAAACAGAAGCTTTTTTGCAAAAGAATAGTTATCCAAAGAAGAGGACATAGATTTGTTTCAAAATTCTATAGGTCTGCACTATGACCCTTTTGTTGGTTCTTGCCAGACTGTACCAAGCATCTTCATTTATGACAAATCTTTCAAGTATCATATGACTGTAAAGCCCAAGTGGTCATGCAACTTGTACTTCAGTCTTATTAAATTGCTGCAAAATCTGCTGTTCTGATACCCACTTGAAACTGGTTGACTGTATATGGGTCAAAGTAACACTCTCAAATATTGTTTATGTCAACTCCAAAATTATAAGATGTCCATCAAGCATTTGCCTTGTTTTTCCTAGATAGATAGCACAAACTAAAGCAACTTGTCTTTTGCTTTGGGAGGGGTATTTCATTAATCCCCAATATCATTAAACCCTCAGAAGCTTCCCTGGCATAGTGGCCCCTGAATTTTTCTGGCATTATCTTCCATCCTCTAGTTTCCAGATGTCTTACTAAGGTCGTGAAATCCTGCATTTCCAGCTCATCAGTTTTAATCATCACAGTGTCTTCAATATAGAGGACCAGTGTGATGTTTTCTTGATACCAAAATGATGAAGATCTCTGGGGACAATATTGTAGCAGAGAGAAGAAGAATTTATGCAATCTAGAGACAACAGTGTGAAGTTATATTGTGGCCCTTGTGAGTAAAAACAAACTACTTCAGGTGGTCCTTGCAAATTGATATGGAAAAAAAAGACATCAACAAGGTAAATAGCTGGATACCAAGGACCAGGGGATGTACTGATCTCTTCCAGTAAAGATACTATATCAGGGAGAGCAGCTGAAATAAGAGTCATCACCTGATAATGTTTTTGATGGTCTGCCCTCACTTTCCAAAATCCAGCTGACTTGAGCAGAAGTCAAACTGATGGGTTAAATGGAACTGAGATAGATAGCAACACACTTTTCCTTTTAAGTCTTTGATGTGGACTTAATCTCTATGATATTACTTCTGGTGTACTTTCTTGGTACAGGGAAGGTTTCAGGGGCTTTCACTTAGCTTGTAGAAGCTAATGTGAGGATTCTTCCAATTACTAAGTATGTCTATTCCAATTACAGTTTCAGGAACTGAGATAAAAATGTATAGTGAAACTACAGACCAACTGGACCTATTGTGAGTCTGTCTTAAGTCTCTATCTATCACCAAAGCACCCTAATTCCCACTTTGGTAGACCACAGTGGAATAGTGGGCCCACAGGAATTAGTGTTCATTCTGAGTCAGTGTTTCAAAGTCTCTAAAATATATGGGTATTTAATTTTCCCCTATTTCATCGCTCTTGTGTATAGCCTTGTGAAAGCTCAGTGGAAGCTTTATCATATGTACATATGGCAGTGGTCCATTATTGCAGAGAAGGTAGTAAAGAATGAATTTGGAGCAAAGGGACAATAAATGGATATCTGGCACAGAATGTGAAGAGAATATAGAGAATTTCCAAAGGAAGCCTTAGACAAGTATGAAATGTGACAAATTTTATATCAAAGACAATTTAGTCTCTAAGGAGAATAAATGTCAAATTAAAGGAATGCTTTTTCTGAGGAGTAGATATTTGATACCATATCGTAAAACATAAGATTAAGATATTCACCTCTAATCAATTGTATTTTACGGTTAATAATATGAAGAAATGTGTCCTAGGAATATTATCCATCCTGCCAAGTCTGGGCATATACTTGACACATAATAAGATTGTACTGAATGCATTTCTTTTCCCATTGAGGTTAGAATATATAAATATTTCTAATGACTATAATATTTGAACTTATCTGTTGTGTGAAGGAATACAATTTTTATCCATGGACATATTAAAAATAGTGATACTTAACTGTAAGTACCTTAATCTTACTTGATTTTCACCTTTCGTTTTATCATGTCTGTTAACAACTCTCTATTAACATTAACATCAGATACCAAACATGTATTATTCCCAAACAGATAAAACTTAAGAAATATACTGTTGTAGCTGATATTGTTACCTTGTTAGTGGCAACTTAAATACTGGTGAATCTAGAGTAAGTTAGAGTCTTCGTTACTAATAGAATAAATTTGACAATATGGAATAAGAATGGGAAAAAACGGTTATTTCATTATGTCTATTTACGAATATGATATAAATGATAACTACCTATGAAGTAAATAATAAAATGAATAATTTTCTATCATAGTGATATAGAAATTACCTATCATAGATATTTTTGTTTCCTTACTTGATTGCAACCAACCTATTAGGTATTATCAGAAAGATACTGGAATGTCTGCATTAATTGATTTAATGTAATTGTCCTTATTGAGAAAAAATGAATTGAGCAATTTTTAAAAATCTACGTGATCCAGTGTTTAATTCAATTACATCAAATATATGGCATTTAATAAGCAGAGATAATGCAAACACTAAGCTTTATATTTCATCAGAGTAGGTTGATAAATTCAACATTTTATTAGTAGAACATATTTGACAATTGTTCTAGGATTTCATGTAGACATTTTTCCTTAATAAAACAAAAAGGTATTAGTGAGCATTTATTTCTAACAGAGAGAAAATACAGAATTAAGCATACGTATGTGTGTGTCCTTAATAACTGATCTTATGAAAAAATGACAAATTTTCTCTCTGCCAACCATTAAGGATTAAAGATTTTTAAAATTAATTGATTACAGACTCTAGATATCACAAAAACACTTAGAGATTGTCATTATCTGTATACCCATAGTTAAACTGAGCAAGACACAAGGAGCAGGTGATTCCAATTTCCAAGAAGGTTTTCAAAAGAATTAATATTTTTAGGCTATACTATATGGCACGATCTTATGGACATATGGCAAATTGGTTATGACTGCACATTTTAGCTCTATTCAAATTATGAACATGCACAATCTTTGTCATATAGGTAAAAGAAGCTCTGAAATCTTGGTGCAGATGACTGACCTTCTTTAGGTAAACAATACAGCCAGAGATTTAGTTGGAAATAATGAAGGAATTGTAGGATTTCTTCCAAACCTGGTAAATATATTTATTGATTATATAATTCAAATAAAATAGGTTTAGAAAGTTAGTCCTCAGGGAGTAATTTTTTGTAGCAAATCTTCTTCAAAACAGTCTAATTGGTATGGTATTACAAGGGATTTGGATTATTCTCACCCCCAAAATATCTGTATTTTTATGTGAGTTATCTAATGTTACCTTTTCTTTTTTTTCAGTATTTCTCGTCTCTGTCATCCATCAATACTATGTACTGTAGAACGCAGGCAATTCTTAGATGAACTTACTAATTACTCAGGTTAGCTTTGAATTATAATACAAATTATCAAGCCATGAGAATCTAGCATCTCACTACCCAGAAACAACTCTTTTCCCTTTATGACAAGAAATATTCCATTTTCCTGCACAGCTTCCTCTAGCAAAATATTTTGCTGACTAAACTTAGTTTCACTGTTTAAATAGTACCACTATAATATATGTTTAGCAATGCATTATTCTAGAAAGTTAAGGTCTCTAATGGCAATATATAAGGAAGACTAATGATGTTAGGATGTTAATTAATCTCCTTAGAAAAAGTAAAATTTCATGCATTTCTGTTAAATCTAAACAATATTTTAAATTTCCCTAAGCAGAATTATGTTACCAAAGTTCTGAAATAAAATCAAGATAGCTATGGATAAACAGTTTGCTTATCTAGGATGCCATAAAATATTTTGAAAACATTTAAAAAGTCTACTTTTGTACCATTTTACTTTTATCTTACTTTTTTTTTTTTTACTTTGAAAAGAGGGTTAGAATTAAGTTAATATTGCCTTTTCTTAATTTATATGCCATACTTTTATATTTTTTTTTATTAGAGGGTAATTGAAGGTCAATTGGTGTAGTATAATAAAATAGAATGTTGGTTTTATAAGTAAAGAAATTCTAAATTTGAAAAGAAAATATATTTTTTTAATTTTAACAAATATTTTTATTATAATGCTTCAGAAATTTGACTAAAATATTTAGGTATCATTTTGGTATATCCAACATACTACATGTGTTAACCCCAGAAATAGCATGGTTACACAGCATCTGGTAAATAAAGACACTGGGAATCAGAAATAACTCTTCTAATTATTTCTTGCCAATAACGTCTTAAAGCAGATATAATGCTACCACAACTAGTGTTAACAATAAGAGACCCTTAAGATTGTATTTGTGTGTGTGTGTGTAAGATTCTGTATTGATTCTGTAAATGTTTCACTGTAAACATACAACAATGAGAAATTAATTTCAGACAAAGTTTAAAGAAAATAATCATTCATTTCTGACAAAGCTTGAAGGAGAAATAAAAATTCCAGATATGTAAAGTAAAAATTAAAAATAAATGATTATCTTCATTTGTCTTTGCATTTTTATATTAAATAAAACAACTTAATTATTCCAAAAGCATATTTTAGATGTCAATGATGACTGGTTGAATGATTTCTACCTACCTAGTATCAGATTTTAAAGCATACTAAACTAAATTACCTAATCCAGTAAGTCACATGTTTACTATCCCCTATTTCTTATCTAGATAATGTAAATCAAGAAAGAAAAAAATTAAAGATCCTAAGTACCAGCAGCATAATAAATAGACATTGTGAAATCAGAGAGGTTAAATATTAATCTGCCTATTGAATGGTGAGACCCTCATCCCATACACGTTTCCAACTTGCAAATGACAACTGTGATGCATATATCACAAGGAAGGAGATTGAAGTTGCTTTTTCTTTTCCTGTAGAAACTGAAGAAAATATTTCTATTTTGAATTCCTTAGTGAAAAAGCTGACTGGTCACCCAACTGTTTTTTAGTAGCAAGTCTGAATGATCTGTAGCCAGCTTCATTTTCAAAACACAAAATACTCCCAATCAATATTTTATGCATCACTTATTTACTTTATTTTTTGCTTTAAAAAAAATCAGCTTTATTCAGATATAATTGACAAAATTGTAAGATGTCTATAGTGTATATTGTAGTCATTACATATATATGTATATATATATATATATACACATTGAAAGAATTACCTTCCTCTAGTTAATTTATTAATTTAATTAATTAATTAAATTATTTATTTATTTAATTTTTGTGATAATATTTACGTTTTACTCTCAGCAAATTTCGATTAGCAGGAAAGTTGCAGGATACAAAATCAACATACAAAAATCACTTGCATTTCTATATATTAACAGTGAACTGTCAGAGTAATTACAAAACAAACCCATTTGCAACTGCATTAAAAAAGGATAAAATATCAGGAATAAGTTTAATCAAGGGGGTGATATGTACTTTGAAAGTTATAAGATATTGAGTAAAGAAATTGAAGAGAACACAAATAAATGGAAATATATTCCATGCTCATGGATAAGAATAGTTAATATTGTTAAAATGCTCATATTATCCAAGGCAATCTATCACTATATATTCAGTGCAGTCCCTATCAAAATTCCAATGAAATTTTTTACAGAAATAGAAAAAAATCCTAAAATCCTTATGGAACCAAAAAAATCCACAAATAGCCAAAACAATCTTAAGAATGAAGAACAAAGATGAAAACATCACACTTTCTGATTTCATACTATATTATAAAGCTATAGTAATCAAAACATTATGGTATTAGAATAAATACAAACACATCAATCAATGGAACAGAATAGAGAGCCCAGAAATAAACTAGTGTTATCACTCTTAATTAAGAATGGACAGCCAAGGATTACCAGATAATCAAGGAAAACTTCCAAAATGGAAGCCAGAGACGAATGCAAATGAATAGGGAAAGGGAGCCCAGAAACAACAAAATTAATGAAGAGGTAAAAAGACAAGTTAAATACATTATAATTACTTTCTTTTGGAGAGGTGAAGTGTTGTATTTCATGGTAGAAATACAAAATGCTATTAAAAATTAACAATCAGAAAATAGAAAATAGATGTTGGAAATTAAAATAGTTTGGTCCAAATGTAGATGTTTATAGAATGTAAGATGAAGATGAGGTATTCTCTTAAAAAAAATAGAAGAAAATAAATGGAATTCAATAAGAAGAGAATATTAAGAAAACTAGAATATGAATTTAGAGGATACAAAAAAGATCATCTTGAAAGTTTCAAGAACGTTTTCTAGATCAGATGTTTCTGCATCCCCAGATTGAAAATGCCATCTATATACTTTGCACAAGGAATAAAAAAAATAGTGCCAAGGCACATAATTGTCTAATTTTAGAATGTTTCACATAATGAATGTTGCACAGTTTAGAACAGTACACAGTTTGTAACAAAATAAGATACATTACAGGAACTGAAAAAAGTGGAAAAGAAAACAGTTCTCAATGTATCAGTGGCTAACTCCAGTAAAAATAAAAGTTCAAGAAGGAAAATATAACCATACAAAACTATTTGGTTCCGTATTAAATTATTGTCATGTAGTTACAATAACCAAAATACTAAATATGAATTTAACCAGAACTGAAGATATTTATCCGGGGGATGAATGAAAAAAAAAGTGCGGACTAGAACGTGAGCTAAAATCTTATCCCCAGTAAAGGAAGTCATTAAAAAGTTTAAAAACAAAGAATTAGGAGATGTAATAATGTTATTGGTTTCAATATACGTTGATACATTTCAAAACACACACACACATGAATATATCTAACTATTGAGAGTGGTGGTTTCCTCTGGGCAAGGAGAAGTGTTGAAAAAATGATGAAAGAGGAACTTTTGTTATTGTTATTGATGTCATAATGTTCTTTAGCACTTTAAAACTGTTTGAACAACTTGAATGTCATGATTTAACAAAAATAAAAATTAACGTTAATGAAATTTAAAGAATGATTTCATGTGTTCAAAAAACGGTAAGTGCAAGAATATAAGTAAATTAAATAACAATACATACACTGCCTGGAAATTACAGTAGTGAGTTTAACTTTTTCCATTAATTTGCAAGATTCCCTCAACTCTTGATCTTTCATTAATTGTACTCAGCAAATTATTGTCCCAGTTTGACATTCCTTAGGCATTCCTCTGCTTCAAGGACTCTTCTCACTACTAGTTGGTAAATTCTCTCGTAATGTAACTTAATTTTAATATTAATCTTACTAAACTATAATTAGAGAGTTGACCCTGAAGCACTATCATCAACCTTTTGCATAAGACCTATAATTTTATGGGTGTCTTATATTTCATAATAAGGATATTTTAAAATATGTAGTTTTACTTATTTTATTTCAACTGGAGATATTTTTAATTATTTATTGGCTTTTTAATGATATAATTAATATTACATTATACTCATCTCTGGCAAGACCCCAAATAATTGATATTAAAATGCTTAAGAATATTGTGGTAGAAACAAAATTAACCCGAAGAATAAATATGTCATAAAATATAATTTAAAAAGGAATAAATTATTTACCTTCAAAGAATCTATAGGAAAACAATATATACAGTGCCAAAAACTTTTTTCAAAAAGGCATGAAGTAACTGATTAATATGCGTAATGACAGAGTTTTTATTGGCAAATTCACATAACTTATAAATTAGTGCAGTAATGCTCCAATGGTCATAAGGGAATTAGAAGCACTCACAACTGTAAGAAATCATATTTTGGTCAACAAATATATATGCTACCAAGAAAATTACATGATGGATGTCAAATTCATGAATATATATCTGAAAAAATTGCTTTTTTATATTATCAAATATATATTTCTTTCCATCTTCCTATTCCATCCTTCTCCTTCTCTCTCCTAGTTTCTTCTTCTCTTCCTCTTTTCATCTTTTCTTCTTTCCTTCCTTCTTTCCTTTCTTTGACAAACAGAAAGACGAGTATTTAACAAGCATTAAGCTAGATGTATAAGGATACACAGATGATCAGTAATGTTTCCTATATCTATCTAGTTAACATTCTATTTAAGCAATCAGTCAAGAAAATCTTATGGTTTACTTTATTAAAATTATATAGGTATTATGAAAGAGGACCATATCTCTTTGTGATTAGAAACTATGTCTTGTTTCCAAATATATTCCAGTCTCTAGAAAAGGGGTTGCAGCTTTTTCCTTAGAGTTTCAGATAGTAAGTATTTTAGTCTTTCTTTGCCATACATACATTCTCTGTGGCAACTGTGAAAAAATTTATAGACAAAAACAAATCAGTTGTTGTAGCTTGTAATTTGTTGACTCCTGATCTAGAAAAATTATAACTTAATTCTTTTGGATTCTGGAACTCCATACTCCCTTGATTTCACCTCATTATACTGGCTACTCCTCCTCCATGTCCTTTCTAATTCATCTTGTTTTAGTGTCTCTGAAAATAATGACAATTTAAAAAATAAAGACAAAATTCACCATACCTGTCATCTGATTAAAAACAAATTCAGGCATGCAAAGTAGCAGGAAAATACAACACATACTATGGCAAAAATATCAGTCAATAGAAACAATTCCAGAAATGAGACAGATGTTAGAAATAGTAGGCAAGCATATATAATATACATTGCTTCATTTGTTCAAAAAGATAGAGAAAATTGTGAAATGATAAAAGAAATGGATGATATAACTAAGAGTCATATTGAATTTAGAGTGAATATATGTTTGAGACAGAATATACCCAGCAGATTAGACACTGTGGAATCAAAGATTAAGGAACAAAAACTCTGGAAATAGAAACTATGCAAAATGAAACACAGAGAAAAAAAACCCAAATGATCAAAATAAAACAGATTATTAGCGAATGTTCAAACAATATCAAGTGGTTTAAAATAAGTGTAGTTGGGGTCCCAAAAGGAAAGAAGAAATAATGGCTGAGAATGTTTCAAAATTTGGTGAAAAGTATCAATCCACGGAGTTAAGAATCTCTATGAACTCCAAGCAGAAGACATTGAAGAACCACATAAATGCACAGCATATGTTTCTGAAAACCAGGTATGTGGAGAAAATCTTGAAAGCATTCAGAGGAAACAGACACATATATGCAGAAACAAAATTAGACTAACAGCTAACAATTCAAAACAGAAGACTGTCAGACAATATCCAAAAAAAATAATAGAAAATAAGAAATAAATTTGAATTATGTATCCAACAAAATTTACTCTTAAAAAGTTTGAAATAAAAAAACATTTCATACATAAAAAGCTGAAATAATGCATCACCAGCTGGACAACACTATAAACAAGAATAAAGGAAGCTCTTCAGGCAGGTTAAAAAATAATATGGATGGAATTAGGATTAACTTAAAAAAGAAAAAGCAATGAAAATATTTGGGTAAATACTTTAAACACTTTTTTTCTTACTGTTTATATATCTGTAAAAGACAAGTGTTTAAAGGCAAAATAGTAACAATAGATGGTGGAGTTCATACAGTACAATAAAATAGCACATACAATAGTACAAAGCTGCAGGAAAAATTGGACTTATATTATTTTAAGGTTCTTATACTGTATGTGAAACGGTATAATACTGCTAGAAGGTAAACTGTGATTATATTAATGTTTTATTCTGTAAACTCTAGAGCAATGATTGTAAATTCTATAAAAAGAAAAAAAAAAGAGATACAGATAAGAAGCAAATAAAACTTATACAAATCAAACATAAAAATATATTCCATTAAATCAACCATAAGAGAGAAATAGAGAAAGGATAGGGGGAAAAGGAGATGAGACAAATAGAAAACAAATAGCAATACTATAAATTCAAACCAAATGATATTCACATTGAATATAAATAGCCTAAAAACAACAATTAAAAGGCAGAGATTGTCAAATTGAATAAAAATGAAGCCTCTTACTAATATATGCTGCCTACAAGAAATCTACTTTAAATACAAAGACCAAATAAATGAAAAAATAAAAGGATGGGAAAACATATACCAACTAACACTATTCAAAAGAAAGCTTGATTGACTGTGGATGGTAAGAAATGATCTGGCTATGGATAAGAAGTTCTTTATCCATTTAGAACTCTTCACTGTTATTGTTCCTTCTCACTCTTCTTCTTTTCTTTTTTTTTTTTTTTCAAGAGAAATAAAACTAATTATGAAAGAAACGGGAATGCCTCAAGGTAGCATTTATTCTGTGTCCTAAATTGGAGTGGTTATAACCTTCCTTAACCTTACTCTTCTTTAAACAATACCGTAAGTACTAACACTTTATTTGAGAGGTGCAAGGCAAAGATAATGAAGGTGATTTAAAAAAAGAAATTAGGCAAAGAAAGATAAGATGCAATGTGATTGTGTTACGTTCTCCACCTGAAAATACATGATTTTTGACAGCCAGTTGCTCTGCAGACAAATTCGCTATGGAAAGGTTGAAAGGAGAAACCACACTACTGATAGTACCAGGTTGGACAGAGAGAAGGAAGCGTGTATTTCTTGGTTCTCTCTCATCTAATTTCCTATTGCTTATGGTGCATCCCAAGTGGGAACTATCTCCTCTACCCTTCATGTTGGGTTCCCATGAAGTTAGATCCCAAAACCTGCCTGATGTTTGTTTTACTGAAGTCCAGAATTAAAGGGACAACCTCATATGAGTAAGATGCGAGCCAAGATAAAGAAGAGGGAGGTAGTTGGGAGAGGCTGAGAAGAAATACAAAGTTCATGTATAATGTACTTCTCAACTTTACATTTTTTTGTTTCCACGCCCATCCACCCTTTATTCCCAAATTTTAATGTCCCAGTTTATTTTGAGGAAGGCGGGTTCACTGTATGCAATATTTAGTATATCTATGAACCAGCTCATCTTATTGGAACTGTTGTACATGAAATGCGTCTACTCCTCAAAATACCATCTTAATTCTAAATGGGAAATGAACAATGAACCAAACAAAGTTTTGAGTAAGTAAAAACAATATTGTATGTAGAGGTGATAAAGAGAGAATGAGAGAAGTACACAATTACATTTTATTCCATTTGAAGGAGTTGGGTTTTCACTTTTGTTGTTGTTCAATACGATCATAATGTTTCCTCTTTATTTTCAATACTACATTTTAAATTGATTCAAAAATTTTAATACTGTCACTGAAATAGATTAATTTTCTTCTGAGCAGACCACTTAGCCACTTGATATTTTTTTTCTATAGAGATATTTATATGGCAGCATATTTCTTTTGGTAAACAGGTGACTATCATAAAGAAAAGTGGAAAGTTGGTGTTGGACTGAACATTTAATATCTTCTCCATGTGTAAAATCCTAAGTGTTGGTTGGGTTTCTGCACACTAAATGTGAAAAATGAAAGAATATATATTTTTCTTTTGATCTTCAGCCAAAATGTCAAAAGGAATGACATTTCTCTTTTATTTATTCATGTATTTGATTCTAAGGGCTAGAATTTAAAAATTATGATAAAAAAGAGAAGAGGCAGACCAAGCATTTTGTACATTCAGAATGGGCAGTAGTATAAGAACCTACAAAGTAATACAAGAGGAGAGATTAAATATGAAATATGTTGATCATCTTTATCTGAATAATTTCCTAAATTCAATCTATTAAAATTTTAGATATAAGAGTTGTATTCTATGTGGCAGTTTAAGACTCCTATAAGAAAGGATGGTAATTTGGATCAATAGTTGAGTCAGGTTAAACTAAGCAAAATTAACTGGACATGTTGTATTATTGAATATTTCTACATAATTTTTATTGACTTTGATTTCATTAGCAGCTTGAACATGAAATTGTTGGATAAATATTTTCACTTCTGAGATTTTTTTCAAGCATTGATAACCCTACTCAGATTTAATATTCAGAGCAGTCATAGAGACTAAACCATTCTTTAAAAAAAAAAAAAAAAAATCTTAAAGTGATTTGTAAAATATTTATACAATTGAAAGAATCCCTGATAAACATTACCATGATTTTTTGAAAAATGCAATAATAGGTCTAAACTGTCAAACACTTTATCCACTTCAAAAAGAGCTATATAAACATGTCATTAATATTCTACCACTCTCAATTTCTTGGACATATTATTAATAAAACAGCAAAATTCCCAAATTTCTAAATGTTTTTCAATAAGGTAATGCACCAAGAAAGCAATAACATAAATTTTTACAAGAAAGCAATAACATAAATAAAAAGATGTAATATAGTGAGAAGTATATACTTCAGGACATGCTTGGGTTCTCACAGATACCAAGCAAGTGTTTTGAAAAATCAGTTTAAAAGAAATTGAATACATTCTTGTCTTTTTTCCCTCCCATTTGAAGGGTGACTGTGTGTTGTCTAAGTTGAAAACTTGTGTGTGGTCTCTGACTATTGCCTCTTAATTCTTTAACCAATTAGTTATAAAACTCTTCAAAATTACTTACAAAAATTTATTCAGATTCATCTGCTTCTCTCCATAATCACTACCCACATTCCCACCATCCCTCACCTAGATTTCTTTACCCGCTTCTTTAGCTTATCTTCTTGTAACCAATATTGTCCCCATAATATCCAATACAGTGTGGTACCGAAGCAGGCATTTTCAAAGTTTTTGACCTCAAGATCCTTTTAAATGCTTAAAATTCACTGAAGAACCTTTTTTTTTTTTTTTTTTTTTTTTAATCTGGGAGAATGTACAAATGGGATTATAAGAAAATATTCAGAAGAGTACAGGTACAGTAGGCCTCAGTTGGGTTACATTTTGATGAAAGTCTAATTATTTCCTAAATCACGTCTAACAAGATTGTATGTGTCTTGAGAAATTACAAATGAGTGAGATTGTGATTTTTCACTTATTTTATGTGTTTTTAATGTTTGTCCAAACATTTCAAAATGTATATGGTACCCATTTAAAAATAAATAAAGGACAAACATATAACAGAAAACGATGAATAAAGTTGAGTGGAGAGATATATCAAATGCCAGGATAATGGAAGTATTGATTTTTAAATTTTTATAATAGAGGTAAGAAATCAAGATTTAGTAGTACTATAAAATAACAACCAGTGTAAATCAAACAATGATCAAATTAATTATCAAAAACCATATAATGTATGTTTCTATCTTTAGGGTGAAGTGAAATAATTTACCCAATACTGAGCAAAAAGTGTGTTTATGTAATATAACATTTAAAATATATTCTAATTTGTCTACATGTATTTGCTTCACAGTGCATTTTCAAATGTTTCACTCAAACAAATAACAAAGTACAATTTTTAAAATGATTTATCAAAATTAATAGAAATACACGAAATTCCAAAAAAAGTAAGAAATTCAAGTAAGCAATTTATAGGTCCTGGCAAACTGAAAGAACTACCCTGCTAGGCACTGATTAAAGCTGATTAATTTAGGCTTTCACTATTAAGAAAGTTGACCACTATATATTACATATGCCTGTATAGAAAAAAGGAGCTTTTCAGGGTAATGAACAGATACAGACAACTTTTCAAGACTTGAAATGGTAGGAATTATATGGTTCATTGACCATTATTTATTTACTGATGGCAACAAGTGATGCAAAAACAATAAAGATACTCAACAAAGCAGCTGTGCATAAGAGGTAGCTATAGAAAACCTGAATTGAATGTGTTGTTTTTAAAAATATCATTAATGGATTATATTTTTATATCAGTTTTAAGTTTATATAAAATTGGGACTTCCCATATACCCCCTGACACTAAACATGCAAAATCTCTCCCATTATTAACATCTCCTATCGGTGTGGTACTTTATTACACCTGATGAATCTACCTTGACACATTCTAATCATCTCCAGATTACCATTACAGTTCACTTTTTGGATTGTACATTCTATGAATTTAGACAAATGTATGATGATACCTATGAAAGAAAGAATGTATTAGATGTTAGATCACTTGTTGAACATTTGTATATATAATCTCTTCTGGGCATTTTGATAGAAAGCTAATTGATATCATTGAAAGTAGAAATGTATTATCTATTTTAAATTTCTATGTGATTGATGCAAGAAATCAAAAGAGAACATTCATATTTAGTAATTGATATCAACAGTGCACTCTCTTCATGAAAGTCTATCATTTTTAAGTAAAATATAGTTTTGAAAGCCATTAAAAATCAAAATTTCAAATAAATAGATTAAAACTTTAGAATCATTATATCAGAAGACAATTATATATCTTATAAGTTCATAAAATATTCAATAAAATTTTTCAATTTAAAATTTTACCAATAGTATTTTATAAAGAACAAAACTATTTTATAACAATGATAAGCTGTTTAAAATATTATTCATTTAATAATTATCTTAACTGTTTATAAGTTTAAAACTTCTGAAACGTTAAGTGAAATTACTATAATATTACTGTTAGTAATATTAATCATTATATACCAGTAAGAGGATGAATTGTAAATAAAATATAGGTTGGAATTTATAATTTAAAAAGTTTAAGATCTACTGTTTTAATGGATTATAAGCATTTTAGGGCAATTAAGATGTCTTGTTCCCCATTGAGTTCTTCAAAGTTAGCCTAATTTTTGATACATAGTAGGCTGAAAATAAAGATTTATTTTAGGAAAGAATGACTACCTTGAAGTTAAATTAATTAATTAATGAAACAATGATCACATCATAAATGAGGAGATTAGCTAGTTATTTTCTAAGATAAGGACCTAAACCTAGAATTTCTGAGTTCCTTAGTGCTAAATATTCAAGATCCCACATCTTCTCAATTAATTTGGATTCTTTTTTTCTCACTGATATCAAGATAATTGGAGAATTATGGTTTTTTGGACATATAAGGAGATGCTAAAGGACACAGTAATTCAAACAAAAATAGGCATGGGAATTCAAATCTGTTAATTCTTTATGCAAAATGTCTGTTAAAAAATGTAAAGAACTTAGAGATGATGGAGAAAAAAAGGTGCTTATGTGCTTTCTTGGTGCAGAATGGATGTACTCTGAAGAAATTCATCTGGATGGACCCCAGAAGGCTTTTACTATGATAAAATATCCTACAGCTATCTTGACAGTAAAAAATAGGTATAATGTACTATTACCTGAGCTTTAGCAAAATTTCTTCAACTATATCAAGAACTTCCTACCAAGGTGGACATAAAGGAGTAATATTTTATAGATATACATAAACCACAATAAAAGCAGGTTATATGTAAGTACAATTTTGTTTTAGATCATGTCACTTCAGAAGTTTGATTATATCATTTCTAATGTGTCAGTTGGGATACTTTGCATGTATTTTTTTGATAATTAAAATGTAATTGCAAAATTAATCCTTCAATTTAACTTAAATTGTACATTTACAGAAATCATGAGCCATCTGAAGGCTTCTTTATCTATTTTCACAGGCAAGAGTATCAGTCCTGTAACTTTGCAAAATATACAATTTTTGTGGGCATTTCTGGTAGTGTTGTCTCCAAAAATATGTAGGGAAAATGAATGAACTTTAATGAATAAGCTTTTAATATTCAAGAATATCTCAAAGTATTTGGGTTAACTCATAGAGTATTACAAGGAGAAGTATACTCTAGGCTTGGTGTAAAATTACCTGCTATTAATACTGATTCTCAGCTGCAGCTGATTTCTTTCTTTATGACTGAATTCATACCTAACTGGTAAAATAATAATGCTCTTTCCCATTTCTAACTCTTTCAAATGGATTGAAGATATGCATGAACTTAAGGAAATATAAACTTCTAGGTCATTTTATAAGGAAAAAAGAAGGTAATACACCATAAATATATGATTTTGTTTTGTTACACTAATCTTATGAAAAACAATTTGTCTGGGAACAAAGAGGTCACTTGCACACAATGATTTTATTTTTCTTTAGGGGTTCCAGTCAATACCTAAGAAGATGCAATTTACTAAGTTGTGTCTTAGGGAATTATAATTCACCATACATGGGTGAATATTTTGCTTTGGGAAGGTAGTTACTCATGGCAAGAACAAATCTATCCAGTTCTATTTTGCAATGACGACAGTAACTTGTATAAGAATAACATTACAGTGTAGAGTCCACTTTTGTTTTGAAGTCATGCTTTACTCTCTTAAAATTTTAGTCTGCTTTTTAGTATCTTCCTAATTGGTTTTCTCCGTGTAACGGTATAACCTTAACAATGTGACATAAGTTAAAAAAGAATAACTGAAGAATTCTGTATATGTATGTGATTTCTACCTCTTTAATTAATCTTTCTTTTGGCTTACAAGACTATAATGACAACCATTTATATAAGTCTAAAACCAATAATAGTGTTTCATTCAAGATGCATTTAATGAAGCACTGATATATATTACTTTTGTTATTTGATCAGGAACTTTTGTACATATCATTTAATCTTTGAAGAACATTAATAGTTGAGTATTTGTCCTTTCCATATCAAGAAATTAATGTTAGTAAAGATTGACATTCTCAAGGTCATCTGGTTATTAAATGACAGAGCTTGGGTTCAAAAGTTTTTCTATAAATTTATGTTGAAAAATTTCTCTGAATTTAGATATAAATTCTTATTTCTATTTATCATGTCAGTCAAAATTGAACTTACTTACGTTGATGCAATAGATTTGACCCATACTAGGTGTTCACTGACAATTTAATATTGAAGGACATACATCTCAATTTTGGATTATTTAAAGCTCTAGAACCATTCAAATACATTGTCATAAAAGAGAAATGTCATTTTTATAACTGTTAGGCTGACACAAATTCAAATAACTAGATGGTAGGTATCCCTGGTGTGTACCTCCAAATAATATATCATTCCCAAGGTTTCTGAGCCCGTTGTTGATGAAGATCCACATGGTAATCTCTCAAAGCTCAAAATCTTAGAAAGTGATATGAATTATTTCAAATATTTTAGTTTCCTGCTGTTGAAAATATTATTTGAATGATTCCTCCCACAGGACCACTGTAGACTTATGTTCTAATATGTCCTTGTAACTATAAATGACCAGATACTATTTTACTTTTGACTGCCTCTTTGCTTTGAAACCTCTCTACTAGGTAGAAATATACGACAAGGTGTGTTTAGTGTTTCTAATACTGCCTTATCTTTTCAACTGATTATTACATTAAAAAGTGCACTAGTAGCCATTTTCCTTTTTGTTTTCTTTTCTTTTTTTGCCCCTGTTTTTAATTTCATATAGCTCTGTTTGATGAATGGTTCTCTGCTACCTTCACGATCAGACTCAAACCCCTTCATTTGGCATACCAGACCCTTTTTAATCTGCCCTGTGATTAGTTCTCCAACCTCACCATTTGGCAGTCTCCCCTCACACCTGTGCTCCAGGCACACTGAACAATTTCCTGTGCCATGGCAATGCTGTGTTTTCTCATGCTTGGGTGTCTTTGCTTGTTCTGCCTAGTGAGTGCTTCTGTTCATTTCCCTGCTTGGCTAAATCCTACTAATCTCTCAAAACTCAGTTCAAATATTGACTAGGGATATTTCCCACTTGACTGTAGCCTAGATAAGATAGATACAGATATACATAGATAGATATAGACATAGACATAGATATAGATTACAGTTGTACTACATACACATTCAAATCAAGACTTTTCAAGTTATCTTAAAAGCCAACCTCACCAACTTGCACAGTCTCTATAAAAACAAACAAAAAATGTGGCTATGTTCAGTTTAATAAAGCTTAATATTATACTTGAATGTTGTAAACACTAAAGCTCAGCAAGAAATTTAGAATCTTCACCCATCTTCACAGTTATCTCTGGTGAAAGTGAAAATGGATCAAATATCCAGATCTGCAGCAATATATTTCTTATGTTCCTTCCTTTATTCCATCTAAAGTGTTCCACATATTCCCTCGTGCATGCACCAGAGTTTACACAAAGCCATGTATAAAGTATTTTATGAGTGAATTAAGAGATTTTAATAGTGATTTTGACTTTATACTGCTTCAAAATAAGTATTGATTTTAGGATGCATCCCTCAATTAAAATGTAACTCCAATTATTTTATATACCCACATACTCCATTAGCACCCTATGCTTTTTAAACATTTTCCAAATTGAATTAAATAGTATAATAGTAGGTACGTGTGTGTGTGTGTGTGTGTGTGTGTGTATATATATATATATATATATATATACACACACACACACACACACACACATATAGCGGTCCGCTTAAATGTTTTTAAAAACAAGAGATGTATTTTTAAAATTTTGCAAGTAATTGCTCTAATTTGGAGGTTCAAAAACTTTTGGATAATGCAGTTATTAAATTAATTTATACATAGATCTTAATAGGTATATTTTCTCAGATCACAGAAAGCTTTATCACCACTTTGTTACTGAAAATTAGAAAATTTGATCACGTGATATGATATCTTCATTATTTCTGTCACTGCTTGTTCTATTGCCTTAAGTTCATCAAAGGAGATATATAATAAGGACCATAAGAACAAAAATTCTTTGCATTTGAGGGAAAGTATATACATAAAGTTATCAAAGAGATATTTTACTCAAGATTAAGATCTATGAATCAGCATAAAAATAGGCAGTGAAAATAATCAGTTTAAAATAGTGCTTTGAAAAATGCAGTAAATCTAAATAAGATTTTAAATATTCCAATGATGAGAAACATGTATGTGCAAGTCCTTACACTGACACCGTTTTTGTATATCTTCAAGTAGCAAAAGATGCTTGGACATTTAAATAATTATCCACTTTGACATATTTTTTACTACTTTGAATCAAGGATGAGTATGCAAGTTATGACTTCAATTCATCTTTTCACTGGCAAGGGAAGATGTTATTTGTCTTTATCAACCTGATTAATTATAATATAGCCCCCAGAGACCAGCCAGTTTTATGAATTATTTTGAATTTATAGACACCTACAAGACTTTGAAGTTTTTGCCAAATGACATTGGAGCAAGAATTTTATTTTCCTAAATAGAAATATGTTTCATGCCATTGAATTTTAAAAATTATATTATTTATGTTTTCTATAATCATGGAATCAGTATTTGTGCTACAGTTTATGTAAATCTACTTTGATGGTATAAACCTGTAAAAAAAATGCTGTTTTGGACTGTTAGGAACAAGAGGTTTTCAAGATGATGTGTTTCTTGACATATATTGATAAATACCAGTGAAGAGAAAGTCCTGCAGAAGATCACAGAAATTCCATATGTTATATTTTTCAACAAAATTTTAATTTAATACATAATTTATGGGTTTCCCATATGATATAAATCATCAAAATATGTTAAAAATTAAATTCAGTCTTTCCTTCTAAACTTTCTGCTCTTCCTTATTGGCTTTTCACTAACAGAATTATACCCTCTTTCTTGGACCAGTCCTTAAATATTAGATATTACACCTTTTAGAGTATTTAGGTTGTAAAATAACAACACTATAAAATTTATATTTAAAACTTTTATTTATACCAGAAATCCAAATTTAAAATTTACAATTATAAGAAATATGCAATATGTGTCTGCCTCATTTATTCATATAATTGAGATAAATTTGGGGTTGGTATTTTAATAAATATTCTTTTGAAAATATATGATAAAGGATATTTACAGGTTGGGGACAATTTTGTAGTAGTCCAAACTCAACAATTATATATGATATTTATATATGTGATCGTCTACAAAGAAAGCCGTTTTCATACCTTCAGTTGCAATGGTTAATACTTAACGTCAATTTTATATTATAATTAAATTGTCATAAGATTCTGGAAAGTCTGAATAAACCTGATCTGGGGATTTTATCTCCATCCTTTACTCTTCACTCTTTACTACATAACACCATTTATGTTACAGTAGTTTTACAAGGTCAAAGTGCCTTCTCCTCTCATCATTATTAGAGCTCCTTTATAAAATAGAAAATCATTAAAATATTCCTCCTTCAGTGCTGAACAAAAATATACAAGGAAAATAATCTTTAACACTAAAATTTTCACACATATGAAAAGTATTTAATAGTCAATAAATGGAAATTGTTTCTATCCATATCTATGTTTCACCCATATAATTCAATAATTTCCTCTATTTTTGGAAAATATTAAGTTAATTCTTACATTGTTAGGGCCTTTAATGGGAATTTTGAGAGAGTGTATAAAGTTATTGTATCATAAATTACAAGGCAAACAGCATTACATGAAAACAAAAAAATCTTTAATGAAACCAAAACATTTTCCAATTCTGTTTTGAGTGGTAGAGTGACCTCAGTTTTGTACATGTGAGATTGAGATTCAAGAATATATAATATTAAAGTGGTAAAGTAAAATAATAACTTAAGTAAATAATCTTGATAGGGATGAATTATATACATATTGTAGCAGCATGTGCTGTTTGATGATTAAAGAAATATTTAACAGAAAAATAAGAAAAGAAGATCAGAGTGAGTGATGTAATAAAGCATTGACTTTATATAGAGGAGCAGGCATGTTTTCATAAAAATAATATCATATTACTCAAATCATTTATCACACTCATGATAATGAACTTGTTCTGTGGTTAATAGACATAATTATTTCATTCATTAACTTTTCAAATGTATCTATCTTGCCTACAGTAAAGAAAAAACATATTTGCTTGCCAAGGTCAAGACTGCATTTTTGGGTTCAGCCACGGGTATACGTATATGTGTGTAGTACAACTGGGTGCCAGTGTTAGGGAAGCACAAAGAAAATATATTGAAACACGTTGTCAATATTCAGGATATCCTTTGAGAGTGAATGTTGGAAACAATTGAAAGTCTGTTCATATATGAAACAAAGTAACTACATGCTATAGAAAAATATGTTTTTAATTTCCATTATGTACAGCAACTCCCTTCACTAATTTTATGTGACCTAACAAATCCATAGTTATAGGTAACACAACCATAGAGTATTTTTGGAAGCCATTTGATTTTAACTTAATAGAAAATTATTCTCTCTACAATTATAAGGTTGAAACAGATTCTCTCATCAACTCATGGAAATTACTATGCCCTAATAATGGGTATTACTTGTTGAATGCCTATTAATTGTTAAAATGTGTATACTGATTCCAATTTATTCCTTGAAACAACTCCTCAAAAATGAATGGTTTTATTACAATTTTATAGATGAGTAGAGTAATGTTTAGAACAGTTAATGAATTCCCAAGTCTAATTGGGATTTTCCAAGTTCCCCAAGTTTACCAGCTAAAACCTCCATTGTGAACCTATTTACAAACAGAAATAGAGTCACAGATGTAGGAAACAAACTTATGATTACCAAGGGAGAAAGAGGAAGAGGGATAAATTGGGAGAATGAGATTGACATATACACACTACTATATATAAAATATAAAATAGATAACTAATAAGAACCTATTGTACAGCACAGGGAACTCTATTCAATACTCTGTAATGACCTATATAGGAATGGAATCTAAAAAAAGAGTGGATATATGTATATGTATAACTGCTTCACTTTGCTGTACAGCAGAAACTAATACAGTATTGTAAATCAACTATACACCAATAAAAGTTAATTAAAAAAATAAAACCTGCATTCTTTTTACCACACACACACACACACACACACACACACACACTTGCATCAACACAATAGTTTTTTTTCTAACCCATTAATTTTTTCATGTGACTGGGCCTTATTTGTTTGTTTGTTTATTTATCTCATAAAAACAAAGGTGGATAAGTTTCTCTTTTATATTTACAGCAAATACGCCAGAGACAAGAGATGAAGAAATACTGGGTTGGCCAAAAAGTCGTTCGGGTTTTTCTGCAACAGCTTATGGAAAAACCCGAACGAACTTTTTGGCCAACCTTATAGGAACCCAGAGGGAGAGATGACTAAGGATACAAACAACCTTGCATCTGGTCCAAATTTTGGTAGGTTTTTAGATTTCTCAGGAGCATGGAATAGGGATTTTAACCAAAGTTATCTAAATTTCAAGGCCTTGAAGTATCTTACCTAATATATGTGTTGAGTTTTAGAGATCTTTTCTCACAGCAGTCAAAGAATAAAATAGTAGAGGAAATGGGTTGCCTTAAACCACTCTCAAAGTCATGCATATCTGACACAGAGTTAGAGAGGTCAAAACATTCAGGGTGGTCTCTCAGCACAGCATGATACATTATTCTTCAGGTCACTAAGCCATGAATCATCATGAATGGGGATGGGGTATGAATGAACAGGGATGAGTCACCTGTGTGAGAAGCTGAAGAAAATGTATTGAGAGAAACGACATCATTAAATCATAGCCCATCATTTTTGACTGTCTCAACATTCAGCTTTAATATCAACAATCATCATGGTCTTGATTTTTCCATATGTTGTTTCCCAAATGATACAAAAATATACACAGAATATTCAAATTTAATTAGTATAAAAATGGATAATACAAAAAGAAAATGTATACTGATGTCTATGGGAGGAAGAATAATAATGTCCCCTCCCCACCAAAAAATGTCCATGTCTTATTCCCCATAACCTATAAATACATTACCTTACTTGGTAACAAGAAATTAAGGTTTCAGAGGCAATTAGTTGGCTAATCAACTCATTTTTTTTAAATGGGGAAGATTATCCAAGGTTGTCTGGGTGCACCCAATCTAATGATATTCCTTAAAAATGGATGAAGAAGAGGCAGAAGAAAAGTGTCAGGGAGTTGTGATGTGAAAAATATTTCACTCTCTGTTGCTGGCTTTGAAGATCAAGACTGGCCACAAGCCAAGGTATGTGGCAGCCTATAAAGCTGAAAAATACAAGGAAAGAGATTTTTTCCACTGTTTCCAGAAAGTCATACAGCCCTGCTGACACCTTGATCTTAGTCCAGTAAGATTCTGTGTCAGGCTTGTGTTATTTTAAGCCACTAAGCTTGTGGTAATTTGCTATAGCAGCAACAGAAAAAAATACAGTGTTGTTGCATTCAAATCTTTATGCTTTTGAATAGAGTGAGGAAATAGGAAAGCTATTTTTGTGTGTGTTATTGCAGTGGTTTATAAATAAGTTCAGGTAAAAATGAAAGAAATATTGTAGCCAGTTGGATTTATACCTGGATATTACCACTGCCCACCAATCTTCTTTTCCAGATCTTATGTATATCTGTTTCCACTTCTATTTTTTCTTTGCTTTGTAGTTATATCAGCTTGTCTGATCATATATCTGACTATTTTTGAGTACTCACAATTAAATGTTAAATATTATAGAGATAATCTAAGGCTAAGGCTGATATAACTTTCATCAGAAAGAATTTATTTGCTTTTGGCAAGTATTTACCTGAGAAAACTAGCAACCCTATTTCACATTAATCCAATCAGGGATCGATCTGATTCAAAGATGGGTTTTCATTTTTATGAGGGCTGGTTCATATAGGTTTCACTCTAACTCCTTGGGTATAGGCATTCTGGAGGGTTTCCATTCCCCCATATCCTTAGAGGGTTTTGTACTGCAATTTTGATTTCTCTCGGCTGGAGAGACTATTGAAATATCTGCTTATTTTCTCAGTCACCTATGTGGACATATCATCTTTTGGGAAAAAGCGGCTCAAAATATTGGACTCAGCTCATCGTATTTTCTTTTTTTTACATTTTCCATAATGCTGCTCTGTCCTCGTGATCTCATGTTTTCCATTTTTAAAAAAATTTTGTTCAGCTTTCTCAGTTGTTTTCAGTGGTATGATCAGTTCAAAGCATCAAGCTGCATTAATGGCTGTTTGCAGTTATTCTAAATGCTTAGGGAAAATTTGGCATCTGTGTGTTCTGGTCTAAAATAACGAATTGCTTATAAACTTTAAATATATATAAAAATGGAAAATTTTTAAATAGTACATACTACCCTTACTTTAAAAATGTAAAAATAAAAATGTGCATACATTGGTTTCCTATTTTCATCTAGAAACCTAAATTCATTTAATTTTGGAAATGAGAAGACTTATTGAGTATGGAACATCTCTTTTAATTGCAGCTTTTGGTTTATTGTAATGATTTAAATATGATTTAAGGAAAATGAAGTTAAGTTGCACAAAGGACATAGATTCGAACATATACATTGGAGTATATTGTTTACAATAGAACCATTACAAAAAATTATACTCTTTATGTCCAGAATTATAACAAGTTTACATTGTATTCACAAGAGGAGAGAGCAGAAGCAGTACCTTGGTAAAAATAAGAGAGGGGGGTACTTTTAAAAATTAACACAATAAATAAATGTGGATAGTAACTCAGGGTGGTTGCAAGCATGATGAGGGAAATAGTTTGCCATCATTTTCTTCCCCTGGAAATAGGTCTACAATTACACAGATGGCTTTTTCTTTAAGGAAGTTTAGTTGTCATTCACATTATATTTGATACATTTTGGAATGAATCAAATATGATTTTCTTCCATATGTCTAGCAGATCAAGCCCATTTATAAACACTAGTCACACTCATTTCAATCTGGTTCCACCAAGTGTAATTCCCCAGAGATACATGTATCTCCTATAAGTGCATCAGATGACAGTAATGATATACTTTAGTTATAATTTCCCTGGAAAATAGTAGGATATCTTCTATCATATTGGTTCTTATGAGCTAGAAAAAAAAGTGTCAGCAATTTGAAGTATTTTTATTTTATGCACTGACATTACTTAAGAACCAAATGTTTCCTTCGTTGAGTCCCACACGAATACCAATAAATATCTGTATTTCTTAATAGCCTTTGATGTAAGGGAAGAAAAAAGTAGATGAGATTTTTATCTTTAGAAGATATTTTAATCTAATTGTTTGAAAGACAATTAGAGGTAATTCAGTTCAACCAGGTAGTTTATTCAGTTCTCTGCCCTGTAACTCAGGCAAGTAGTTTGAATGTGCTTAAATACCTCTAAAAGTTGAGAAGACATTTCCTTATATGCTGAGAAATTCCTCTTATGGACGAGTATTTGACCCATGGCAAACTAATGGGTATTTCATTTCATGAATGTGACAAAAGCAAAACTTTTGTTGAGGAAATAAAGGGTTCTTAACCTTTAACATTGCACCATTTACCTCAAATATTGGTTTAATGTTTTTATTTTGTCATTTGTTTAATAACAAATCACTAAAAGAGCTGTTAGTTTTTTGTTTGTTTTTGCTTTTGTACATAATTTGTTATCATTTTTAGGATTATTGAAAATTTTAGTCTCTTTTCTCTTGAAGTTTTAGTCCTCTTTGCACTGCTCATTACAAATATATATCATCTTATTCTAAGAGCCCTCCTTTTTACATATCCTTTTAAAGGGAAGCTACCGTAGAATCCTCTATGCAACCAAAGTCAATTCTATGGGCATGTACCATGTTTCATCTAACATAAAAGAACATTTGTGGTTATGAAGTCATAATCATTATTTGAGAGCCCTATGCATTTTTGAAAAATCTTTTATCAAGGAACATTATTCATAATTGATTTCAACAACTATGTGCAGAGTGATAACTGCCACCCACTGTTTTCTCGCACTCCTCATTTTCCATTTTTCCTTATTCTCATGCAGTGAAAGAAATCCTTTTAAACCCTTTTGTTTTTCTCAATTAGTAAGTTTTTATTCATGTATATGAGCACACAGCATGGCAGCAGTGAAAAGGGCCTGTGAGATAAGGTGGTATTATTTCTTTGTACTACATTTTGATCTCTTCCTCCAAGGTAAGAATGAAGTCCGTTCCCCTCAGAACCAGCCACCTCTAGGAGGCTGATCCTCTGATGCACAAAGAAAAAATGGCATTAAACTAACGGGGTGCTCTTGGAGCAGAAACCACAAAGAATATTTTTGTTCCTTTAGCATCAAGAGGGACATAATATGAGCTCAACTGAGAGCTAGTATAAAATAAAGGTTAAGAAAATGGATTTCAGAGTGCATTCATGAATAATTTTTTAAAGAAAGGACATATGAGTTCCATACTTTCTGAATCCTAGACTGTCTAAAGTGCCTTTCTTCTGTCTGTTGTATTTGAACACCTTAGCTGATGATGTTTTTTATATTCTAGTTCTATTTTTTTCAAATGTTTGAAAGCATTATTACGCCATCTTCTAGTCTTCATACTAGATATGAGAAATCTGGATCTTCCTCTCTCTCTCCTTCTCTCCGTCTAAATACATGTATATATACACACACACATACATAGTCTGTACAGTCTAATGTGTCATTTGTGGCCAGTGCTTCCTTATTGATTTTCTGTTGGGATGATCTGTTCATTGAGGTAAATGGGGTGTTAAAGTCCCCTACTATTATTGTGGTACTGTCAAATTCTCCCTTTATATCTGTTAATATTTACTTTTATGTATTTAGGTGCTCCTACTTTGGGTGCATGCATATTAACAATTGTTATATCTTCTTCTTGGATTGATCCCTTGATCATTAAGTAATGTCCTTCCTCGTCTCTTGTAAGAGTCTTTGTTTTAAAGTTTAAAGTTTATTTCGTCTGATATGTGTATTGCTACCCCAGCTTTCTTTTGATTTCCGTTAGCATGGGATACATGCTCCTATCCACTGACTTTTAGTTTGTGTGTGCTTTTAGCTTTGGTAGGCAGCATATATAGGTTTTTGCATTCATCCAGCCATTTTATATCTTTTGATTGGAGCATTGATTCCATTTACATTTAAGGCAATTATTGATTGAGATTTTTTTTGTAGTTTTTTTTTTTTTTTTTTTTCTTTTGCTCTCCTCCCCGGTGATTTGATGATTATCTTTAGTGTTATGTTTGGATTCCTTTCTGTTTTGTGTGTGTGTATCTGTTATAGATTTTTGATTTGTGGCTACCCTGAGGTCTATATATATATATATATATATATATATATATATATATATATATAGCAATGTACATATATATGTGATAATTTTAAGTTGCTGATCTCTCGAGTTTGAATGCATTTTAGCCACCCTGCATTTTTACTCCCCACACACATGTTTATTCTTTCTGACATCATGTTTTACATTCTTTTGCTTTGTGAATCTCTTATTTACTTATTGTAAATGTAAATGATTTTACTACTTTTGTCTTTTAACCTTCATTCTAGATTTAAAAGTGGTTAACTTACTACCTTTACTGTATATTTGCTTTTTACCAATGATATTTTTCCTTTTGTGATTTTTATATTTTTAATTGTGGCCTTTTTTTCTGCTTAGAGAAGTCCCCTTAACATTTCTTGTAAAACTCTTTTTGTAGGGCTGCACTTTTTTAGCTTTTGCTTGTCTGTAAAACTTTTGACATCTCCTTCAAATTTGAATGATTGTCTTGCTGGGTAGAGTATTTTTGGTTGCAGAATTTTCCTTTTCATCATACTAAATATATTGTGCCTCTGCCTCTGACCTGCAGAATTTCTGCTGAAAAGTTAGCTGATTGCCTAATGGGAGCTCCCTTGTAAATAACTTGTTTGTCCCTTGCTGCTTTTAATAGTCTCTCTTCATCTTTAATTTTTGACATTTTAATTACAATGTGCCTTGCTGTGGTCCTCTTTGGGTTGATCCTGTTTGGGACTCTCTGTGCTTTCTGGACATGGATGTCTGTTTCCTTTCCCAGGGTAGGGAAATTTTAAGCAATTATGTCTTCAAATTTGTTCTTTGACTCTTACTCTCTCTATTCTCTTTCTGGAACTTTCTATAATGTGAATGTTAGTAAGCTTAATATTGTCACAGAGTTTTCTTAAACTGTCCTCATTTCCTTTTTTTTAAAGTTATTTTTCTATTTTCTGTTCAGCTTCAGTGATTTCCACTACTCTAATCCTGTATCATCTAATCTACTGTTCATTTCTTCTACTGTATTTCTCATTTCAGTTATTGTATTTTTACCTCTGTTTGGTTATTCTTTATATTTTCTAATCTTGGGCTAAATTTCTCACTATGTTTGTCCATTCTTCTCCTGAGTTCCTTGAGCATCTTTATGATCATTAACTTTAACTCTTTATTGAATAGATTGCTTATCTCTACTTCACTTAGTTCTTCAACTTGGATTTTATCTTGTTCCGCCATTTGGAACATATTCCTCTTTTGCATCGTTTTGCTTAATTTGCTGTTTTTATTTCTGTGTATCTGGAAGGTTGGTTACATTTCCCAATCTTGGAATAGTGGTCTTTTGTAGGTGATGGACATCTTATTTGTGTCGACAGCATATTCACCTCTGGTCACCAGAACAATATGCTCTAGGGGTGCCCCCCTGTGTGGACTGTGTGGGCCCTTCCACTGTGGCAGGCTGACTACTGTGAGCCAACTTGTAGGTGTGGCTAACCCTCCGTCCAGCTGGTTGCCAAGTTCTGCCTTATATAGAGGCTGCCAGCTGCTGATGGGCAGAACCACATCACTAGGCGACCAGCTGCAGAGCCCTAGAATGTACTGATGGTAGTGCTTTAGGCCCTCTGGTGGGCAGAGCTGGGTCACAGGGTGACTGACTGTGGGGCCAGAAGTCTCTGATTTAGTGTCTGCTGGCCAATAATCAGAGCCATTTCCTGACATGCTAGCTGCAGGGTCTGGCATGTCCAAAAGGTATTGAGTTTGGCCCAGTACCAGGGCTGCTGACTGAGAGATTCAGTGTGTCTCAGAGCTGGTGTCAACTTACTGGTGGGTGGGGCCGCAGCTCAGGGAATCCCAAGGCTAGTGCTGGCTCAGTGATGGGTGGACCCAGGTCGCAGAGTGAGTGGTTGTGAGTCCAGGGTCTTGGATCTACTGTCAGCTTTCTGGTGGGGTGCTGATTCCTGACATATCTGGCTGCAGGGTTCACTGTTTTTACAGCTAGTGTTAATCTGTTGGTGAGTAGAAATGGATCCCAGGTCCTGACACAGCAGGCTGGGCTCTTGTGGTCCTGGAGCTGGTGTTGGCTCACTGGTCAGCACATTTGAGGTATAGAGGGTTCTGGGGCTGTTATCTACCCACTGGTGGGTATAGTCAAGTCCTGAGCGCTCTGGGGACTGCGTGTCCTGGAGCTGGTGTTGGCCCACTAGTGGATGGGACATGGGCCCAGGTGGTCCCAAGGCTAGTGCTGGATCACTGGTGGGTAGAGTTGGGACCTGAGGCCTCTGGCTGCATGACCCTGGGTGGGCCCTGAGCTAGTGCTTGTCCACTGGTGGGTGAGGCCGGTTCAAGGGTATTTCCAGTGCGCTGGTAGATGGAGCCTTGTCATCTGCTTTCCAATAATGTTGAATTTTTCTAGAATTTCATATCAATGGAATCATGCCATATTCACCCATTTGTAGTCAGCTTTTTTTTTTTTTTTTTTTTTTGGCCTCAACACAATATTTTTGACATCCATCTATGTTTTTTGCACATAGCAGTATTTCATTTTTTTTATGGCTGAGTAATATCTATTATATGGATGTCCCACATTTGTTTTATCATTGTTTTCTTTTCTATATTATGAAAACTAGTTAAAATATCAGCTCCAATTAATATAACAGGATACAAGTAATTTGTAAATCAAGAAAGTAAATAGGAGATACATCATCCTTTGTGCTTGCTTTACAATTTGTATTATAGACTAAATTACCAAATTACAGACTTGTCATTTTCAAAGATCTCTGAATATATTCACAGAGTTTATCATATGGAAACCAGCAAGAACAAAAATGATTGCTTGTTGAAACATTCCATTCCTTATGTTGCCAAAATTGTTGCTTTGAAGCTGTTATGTATGAGACCATAATACTGGAATAATAGAACCCTAATGAATGTAAGTCACTACTTAAAATGGAAGCTAATCAGTGGGATAGTGCTGTAAAGTGTTTGAAGATGGATATTACTGCTGTGTAGTAACATCAGTCATGTTTATAAAGCACTTAATGCATGTGTTTGTCTTAAATATATTTCCATCATTTAGTTCTAAGAGAAGTGTCATTTAGACCATAACTCCAAAACAACCAATAAAAGAGAGAGTAATTTAAAAAGTTTTCTAGTGTTTTTTTTTCCCCCCTAATGCCTTTCCTCTCTCCCCTTCTAGTTGGCCTCTTCTCAATAGATGAGCTAAGACCTTAAGCCCAGGTAAGACATTACAAAGCACAGAGACCTTCACTTAAGAGCATCTTGAACTTTAAGGAGTCCTGCACTTAACCATCTGTGGCTGAACCCCTATCCACAGGGTCAGGACTTACAGGGTCAAGGAGAGCTTCCCATCTAGAACATAAGCCCCTTCATTCTAAACCATGCTCCAGCTACTGAGTAATTACAAGCCCCTGAGTCTCATTCTGGTTTCTGTGCTGGCCTCTTCCCTAGTACCTTCTTTCCAAAAGCAGACACACGTGTACCTGAGGCCTTGAAGAGTAGTTAAAGAGTGGCTATTTGAAAGGGGTTGGAGATGAGAAGAGCATGGGCTTGGACTGGGTTGTCCACATGCACATATGGGATGGCAAAAGAGGAGAGGCTTATGGGCTAGGAACCTGAAGGCAGTGTCCAGTTCTCCCTTGGCTGTGGTGTTTGGCCATAGATATATAAGGAATAGAGAATTCTAAATTTGAACCTGTTCTTCCAGGTCATCATGAAGAATATTTTTCAAGGTATAAAAATAAGATATATTGATATATTTTTTTAAAGTTTGATGGCTTAGTTTACATTTTAAGCTATTTATATGTATGGTGAGTCTCCATGTGTACTCTGGCCCAAGTCCCCAAAATGTAAGAGACAAACTGAATTTGTTTTTGAGTCTAATGTTAGATGAATATTACAGGCCAAGTATAAAAAGTTGTTTTAAGGAACTCTGTTTTCAGTAAGTTTTTCCTAGGATATTGCTCAAGAGCTAGATTTGCATCTCTATCCAAAAGAAGCTGAGAGTAAAATGATCTGATCATTTCATTCTTCTTGTGCTTTCCATCAGTGAAAGGTCAGGGAAGAGGGTCTATGCTGTTTTGTTGTGTTTTAATAAAACAGACTTCTTCTTATTCCAGTCACATAACCACTCATTATTTAAAATAGTGATGACTTTTTTATCATTTTCAAGTAGGTAACCACACCATTCACCGAGCTGTTGTTATTTGTTTTATTTAGAATAAAACATTCAAACACTAGAAAACCAAACAAAAAAGTTCACATTTCTCATGAATTTAAATGTGTATATTAAATGCTAAGTACTTTAGAAAAGATGAAGGATACAGAGAGGTTTATATATTTAGAGTTGAAAGTTTTACACAAAGAGTTTTACAAAGACATATATCATCTGTGTAAGAGCCTAACACAATAGATTTGACAATATAAATTTAAAACTATGTATGTCAAGAATAGCATAAACATAGTAAAAGGAAATAAGAAAAATGTTCTAATAAATTATTCAAATTTGTTAATATCTTAGTTATACAGCATAATTTTTAAGGAGGAATTAAAAATATAAACAATTCCAGAGAGTAATTAGGCAATAAATAAGAACAATTAACTGGAAAAGTAATAAAGTAGCTAAAAATATCTGAAATTTTATTCAACCTATCACTTGCTAGTAATTAAAAATAATAAAATAGAAAGAATAATGACAAGCCATTTTAAATTTGTCACATTATACAAAATGTTAAGATGAAAATAACCTTCTATGTTTGGAATTGTACATTCAGATTGACATCACCATATTCTGTTATTTAGTTTGTTTTTTCATCAAAAGAAATTTAGCCATATATATTAAGAAACACATCTAGTACTTTAACCTAAGAAAATGACCTCATACACAGGGATTTAAGAATAATTTTTCTCATCTCAGTATTATTAATATTAAAAATATATGAGGAAATTTATAGATAAATTATGTCACTAGCATATAATGGGATAATCTGCAACCATTAAAACAATGTGTTCAAAAATATATTGATGGTATTCAATTATTAATTTTAAAAGGTGCTGAATTAAAAATTGTTTTGAGATAATTATATTTTTCAAATACAAATGACCAAAAGGATAACATTTATTTTGTCTGGCTGTTTAGATTCTAGATTATTTTTTCTGATGCCTCTTCATATTTTCCAGCACACATGTATTATATTTTTAACAAGGAAAAATATCATATTTTGAAGGATCATGAATTAATCTCTTCATTTTACTGCATTTGAGACACAGACGGGACTGGGGTTTTCTCACAGAGTTAACTGGTCAACCAGGTCCAAAACCCAGTATTCCAAACTAGGGTTCTCGCCAGGATATCTTTTCCCTCCACAATCTGATGTCCCACCTCTTTGTATATTATTGTCAGGATTGATCTACCTGAATTCACCTTGAGTAGTCTGTATTATATCTAGCAGTTGTTTTGCAGTGGAAAGACATTGAGTTTTAAAAATAATAGAAGTTCAAATGTTGACATATTAAAAAACTTTACAGTAAAACTCTACATCACCCAATAGAGGAGATGGATGGAGAGGAATTGGTGCTAGGAGTTTGGGTGAATGGGGGAACAGTTTTCTGGAAAATGAGAATTTTCAAGTTAAGTTTTATGCAATAAAATAGTAAGAAAGTGAAACTCAGTAAAAAAATGGTAAGCTTAAATCACGGAGCAAAAGAATAGAGCAAATTGTGTAATGAAAGCAAGTAACCATATATCAGTCAAAAATGGTACTTGGACTTCTCATTTTCATAACCATAACTTATACAGCATTTAAAGCACCATGATGAAGAGAAATGACTGGGCAGGTAGGAATCAGCAGTTCTCATTCTCTTCCTTTTAATGTCAGCCCCAAACTATCATAAACCCATATTTTGCACACAAACACTAACAAGAAAGCATAAAAATGGACTATAATTATATATACATGCATATGTGTATTGTGCATGTGTGCATGTATGTGTGTGCATGTGTGTTTTTGAGTTTTTGAGTATCTTGCCAGGAAATAATTAGTTCTCAATCTTAATCTGACTACTCTAAAAATAAGTGTGTGGTATATCTCTGTCAGAGCAGGCACTTGGAGAATGTTTACAATTCACAGATTGATGCCTGAATTATGATTCCTGCAAGATGCCTAGTCCCTGTAATTTCCATTACTATAAACTGAAATTCCTATGAATAGGACACTTTCTTTTGAAGCATTGACTAAAATATTCACATTCATTCCCATTTCCAAACTTTTTATTGATGATAAAAATTATCTAAATGTAATGAGAAAAGAGTGATATTAATTAAACATAAAATTTTAAATGAATACCAGCATTCCTGATTAAATAAAATATAGTGTGTCATTACTTAAAAACTAATTAAATTACTATTTATTTCCATCATTACAATCAAATTCTCTATATAACATTCAGTTAATTTTTAAAAAGTTAAATACTTTACCTTGTATCTTTTAATTTTTTTTGATTTATTATATTTCTTTTTTATTCATATAATACTTGTTCAAAGTTGTTACATTTCACAAATCCACTGGTGTACATTACTTTTTAGAAATCTATATTTGATAATCATATTTATACATCTGTTTTAAAAATTTAACTATTTTGTTTAAGAATCTTAAAAATGACTTTGAAAGATACTCAGAACAATTTTTTCAAGACTATATCAAAGTTGAAGTCATCACTATGGAAGTAGACGAGCTTGTGACTTATATCTGATTTGGCTTGCTTTTCTGATTTCTTAAATAGGTAAGCAGCAACCCAGTAAAGTAGCTTATGTCTTCTCTTCCATAAAGATTGAAGTTCACCCACAAAGATAACAATTACATTTTTCATTAAATAAAAATTATCACTTTTCATTTCAACAGTATTTTACCCATTTTCATATTTACATATTTTCCCACATAGACCTAAGTTATTTGAAAATAGCAATGTTGATGTTAAATTGAATTAATGACTGCATTTCTTTAGTAATCGTAAACACTGTACCTACAAGGTCTCTTTTATCCATATTTATTCATATTCAATGTGGAATTGGAAATTAAGACTATATGAGGGAAATACATACTTAACATCGCATGAAATGAAGTATTACATGAAAAAAGTCCACCCTCTTTTTTTTTCTATTTTGTATTATCTACAAAAAATCACAGAGATTTTAAGGATATGAACATTTTAAAAATTTCCATATCTGTTTCCTTTCTCACAAGACAAAATTTAAAACACTAATATTAAACCATGGTCACAGAGGGGAGAAAAAAAGGCAGATTAAAAGAATAAGAAATGAAGACACTAATAGAAGGAATGGGAAACATCCTAATAACACAGTGTGGTATGCAGAGAATCATCCTTGAAAGACTTGACTCATAGTGGGCTGGATTTTGCATTAATTAGGTGTTTCCTTCATTAAGTGTGCCTGTCACTTACTTAAATTCTTTCCAATTCAGCACTTAGTGTTCAGAAACAAACAGAAAATAGCCCTGTCCCCCCTTTAAAGATCCAAGATAAAGATAAAATAATTATTAGAAATATAGGTTCAAACTTTTTAATGAAAGTATGAAAAATACCTTTTCATTTATTTGGTTTGGGAAGATACTTTTTGTTGAACACTTTTGCCCTCAAGAATCAAGTACAAATCAACTCTGAGAAGTTTAAGATAATATTTTTGGAGAAAATGTTATTTCCTGTATTGTTTGGGAAGAGCAAATAAGAACTTACAGTCTTCAAACCATCTAGACATAAAAGAATATGACTGACCCCAAAATTCAAGAACTCATAATACATGGTTCTTCATTCTTCAACTAGGTAATATTGATTATTCATAATAGAAAAATTGCACACTTTTCAGTTACATATTGTTACACACTTTCACATTTTCCTGTAAAGCCCCATAAAAAAACAATTTAAATTCACCTGGCAAAACACCATAGATTTACCTTAAACTTTTTAAGATTTCAAGATTTTTGGTCTGGCAGTTTCCTTATGAATTATTGACAATAATCACTTCCTTAAAGTGATTAGAAATGATATCATGGAGCAAACCATTATTAATAGTATGACTGATGATATTAAATTATTTTGAACGAAAAATCTATGCTTAGGTACATGGATAGATAGAGGGAGATCAACAGGGAGGAAGAGAGAAAATACTACTTCAAATAATATATTTTAAAGTTTGTGTGAAGTTTTTGAATGTAAAGTTTAATAAACATGTGAACAAAAGAATAGGTATCTAAGGAACTGAAATGAAAGTAAGTCCCAAGAAATATATAACTGTAGCATTTAAATTATTTAGCTTATTATTAGATACCTACATTAGAAAATAATTATCATTAAAACATAGAAGGTGAAGACGTCATAAACAGAGAAAACCTCCAATGTAATAAATACAGCACATGAACTGAATAATGTGGCACTGATGAATGCCAAAGACATTAAGTTAATCATGCGTTTGTACCAGCAATCTAAAGTGAAGGGTGAACTTGACACAAATGATGAAATGTTTCACATTAATCATTTCAGATTAGCGCCTATAACAATAACATCGTTGCTAGTAACATTAGTGATTTAAAAAAAAGAATAGACTTTATTTCTTAGAGTAGTTTTAGGTCTACAGAAAAATGAAAAAGAAAGTAAGAACAAAGGGTTTCCATATAGTATATATATCTCCCACCAACAACCCCACCCAAGTTTCCCTATGATTAAAATTTGCATCTATATCGTACATTTGTTACAACTGATGAATCAATATGTATATATTGTTTCTAAGTAATGTTCATAGTTTATATTAAGGTACACTCTATGTTGTACAGGTCTATGGGTTTTGACAAATGCATAATGTCATATATCTATCATTAGAGTATCATATAGGGTAGTTTCACTGCCCTAAAATCCCCTGTGCTCCACCTGTTCTTTTCTCCCCCTAAACCTCTGGAAACTAATATTTTTACTATCGTCACAGTTTTTCCTTTTACAGAATGCCATGTAATTGAAATTATACAGTATGTAGCCTTTCCAGATTTGCTTCTTTCATTTAGCAATATGCATGTACGTTTCCTCCATGTCTTTTTATTTTTTAACATCTTTATTGGAGTATAATAGCTTTACAATGGTGTGTTAGTTTCTGCTTTATAACAAAGTGTATCAGCTATACATATGCATATATTTCATTTTAGCAATGAATAATCTTCCAGTGTATGGATGTACCATAGTTTATTTATCCATTCACCTATTGAAGAATATCTTTGTTGCTTCCAATTCACTGGCAATGAATAAAGCTGCTATAAACAATCTTTTGCAGTTTTTTGTGTGGATACATTTTTTCAAGTAATTTGGGTAAACACCTAGAAATACAGTTTCTGGGTTATATGAGAAGACTATGTTTACCTTTGTACGAAGCTACCAAACCTTTCTCCTAACCGGATGTACCATTTTGCATTCCTTTTAACAATGAATAAGTTCTGTTGCTCTGCATCCGCTCTGGCATTTTGTATTGTCAGTGTTCTGCAGTTTAGTCATCCTAACAGGTGCATGGTAGTATTGTTCCTGGTGAATTTGAGGTTCTTGCCACATCTCAAAGGAATTCAGAGACAAAGCAGGGAGGTTAAGAAAGTAAAGTAAGAATTTATTTAAGCAAGAATACGCTCTCAGACGGAGAGCGGGCAGACAGGGGGGAGGAGGGATTTTTGTCCTTATTTAGCTTAGATCAGAAGTGTCATGGCATTGGTGCATGATGAGTACTTCTTATCTGTAAGGCTAATATTATTGTAATGAAAGCATAGTGAGCAACAGGTTACATTCGGATGCAGGAGATGCCTGCCTTTCCTAATCTTTCTTTGTCTGCTTCCAGGACACTTATCACCCAGAAAGTGTAGTTTCCTGTCAGTCTGGAGGTTCCTGCTTTTTTTTTTGTCTGTCCATGGACCCCCGCTGTTTATAAGACGTGCGATTTATAATCACACCTGGCCACCTGGCCTCTGCCCCCATTTCTCTGCTCATACCTAGCTATCTGCCTGCTGTAGCAGTATCTCATTGTTGTTTTATTTACCGTTCTCTATTGACCAATGATGCTGAGTACCTTTTCATTTGCTTATTCACTATATATCTTTTATAGTGAGTTGTCCAGATCTTTTCCCCATTTCTAAATTGAGTTGTTTGTTTTCTTATTGTTAAGCTTTTAGAATTCTTTGTATATTTTGGATATCCGTCCTTTACCTGAAATGTTATTTTCAAATATTTTCTCAGTCTTCATTTCCTTAATAGTGTTTTTCACAGAGCAGAAGTTTCTAATTTTAGTGTTGTTCAACTTATCAATTTTCTTTCATAAACAGCGTTTGTTGTTGTATCTAAAAAGTCATAGCCAACAAAAGGTCACCTAGATTTTCACCTAGGTTGTTTTCCAGAGCTTATAGTTCTGCATTTTGCATTTAGGTCTATGATCCATTTTGAGTTATTTGTGGGAGGAAGGTTTAATGTCTAGATTCATTTATTTGCATGTGGATGTCCATTTGTTCCAATACCATTTGTTGAAAAGACTTTTGTTTTCCATTCCACTGTCTTTGCTCCTTTGCCAATGATCAGTTGACCTCATTTGTATGAATCTACTTCTGGTCTCTCTGTTCTATTATATTGATCTAGTTGTTTGTTTATTTGCCAGTACCACCCTGTATTGATTCATGTATCTTCATGGCCAGTCTCAAAGTAGCATGGTGTCAGTCCTTCTACTTTACTCTTCTTCAATATTATGTTGGCTCTTCTGGGTTTTTGCTTTTCAATATAAACTTTAGAATAAGATTTTCAAACTCCACAGAATAATTTGTTGGAGTTTTGAATGGGATTGTGTTGACTCTGTGGATAAATTTGGGAAAAACTGAAATCTTACCAATACTGAGTCTTCCTTCTCATGAACACGTAGTGTCTCTCCATTTGTTTAGATATTCTTTGATTTCTTTCATTAAAGCTTTTCATGTAGATCTCGTACATATATTGTTAGATTTATACCTAAGTATTCTCTTTCTTTTGGTCCTAATATAAACAGTGTTAGGTTTTTAATTTCAAATTCCAATTGCTCATTGCTGGTACTTTTGTGTATTTTGCAAACTTGCTACAATACCTTATTTTTTCAGAAGTTTTAACATTTTTTCTAAATAGATGATGAGCATGCCATATGTGAACAAAGTTTTTTTTTTTATCATCCTTTACAATCTGTATTTTTTTTTTCTTTTTGTTGTCTGATTGCATTAGCTAAGACTTTTAGGGGAAAAGCATCTAGTTTATTACCATGAAGTTAAGCACAATGTTGTAGATTTTTTTTGCAGATGTTCTTTGTCACTGTGAAGAAATTCTCCTCTGTTCCAAATTTGTCGATAGTTTTTATTTTGTCTTAATCACAAATGAGTATTGGATTTTGTTAAATACCTTCTCTTTGTCTATTTTTATAGCTATTTATAATTTTTATTAATTTTATATTTCAGCTTATAAAACAAGTAGTTTTGATGCATAGATATTTGAAAATTTTTCCTAAATGCCAGTCAATATACTTGTTCAGGAAAACACATTTTTACTCTTAAAATTATCATTAATTAACATGTTTACAAAAGTATATATTTCAAAAAACTATTCAAAGTCCACAAACAAAGTGAACTAGATTAATAAACTTATTTGAAGACAGGTTATAAGAAGTCACTGTGCTGGGCAAAAAGGAAGATATATGGAAACATAAAATATGGCCATTACTTTTGAAAACCTTGCATTCTATTTTGCTAAATAATATGAAGGAAATAAATCACTGTTTAAATAACAAATTATTTTAATATCAGTAAAATATAAAATAGAAGGAATGAAAGATCCCAAGGCAAAAACCATTAAATTATAAATGCAATTATTATGGCTTTCAAGGAAAGAAAAGTTCAATAGTATTGAAATACCTGTCATTTACAACAATTAGCTTCATAATAATAGATTTGTCTATTCCATTCCCTGTATCTAAATATTTGTATTTCCCTTCCCCTCCAAAACTATTACATACTTCATAACATGCACTGAAGATAATTTGTGATGTGACTTTAAAGCTACCTTTAAAGTATTATCTCCAGTATATTCTATTTTCTATCTCTTCTACAGACTACTCAAACAACTGGGCTAGTGATTTTTAATATGATAATGTTATATAACTTCACACATCAGTAGCTATTGTGAGACTGACATAAGCCAAAGTTGCCAAAAATGACTTTGAGAATTTGCTTGAGGTGTTTGGATTTCAGGAGGTAGGATCAAGATGGTAGAATAGGAAGACCCTGAACTCACCTCATCCCATGGGCAAACCAAAATTACAATTACTTACAGAGAACTGTCTATGAGAACAACCTGAGGATTAGAAAAAAGATTTTTCACAACTAAAGATATAAAGAAAGAGCCATAACAAGATGGGTAGGAGGGGCAGAGATGCAGTCTAGTCAGGACCCACACCCCTAGGTTGGCAACCCCAAAATGGGACGGTGTCACAATCACAGAGGTCCTTTCTGTAAAGTGAGAGGTCCAAGTCCCACATTGGACTTCCCAGCCCAGAGGTCCTACACTGGGAAGATGAGTTCCAGATATCTGGCTTCAAAAACTAGCTAGGCTTATGTTCAGGAGAGCTGGAGAGCTATAGAAAACAGAGACTCTGCTCTTAAAGGGTGCTCACAAAATCTCATATGCTCTGAGTCACAGTCCAGAGACAGTAGCTTGAAAGGTGCATAGGTCAGACCCACTTGCTGATCTGGCAGAGCCTCCCAGAGAGTCAGGAGGCAGATAGGACTTCCCTCTTCCCCAGTTGGAACCACTGGCAGCAGCTATTTTGGGGATCTTGGTCTACCATACTGTCAAAAGTGCTGAGAAACACCATTCTGGAATTCTTCCTCTACCCTATTAGAGTGAGGGGCTTGCCCCCACACACCAAAGGACCCACAGCAGTCATGAGCTGCCAGGATTGCACAGCCAGCTATGCAGGAGCCTGCCCTGTTCAACAGTGAGCTTGTAGCCCATGTGCCACCAGGCATTGACCTCAGCTGTGCCAAGTGCCTGCCTTGCCCACCAGCACACTCACAGCAACCTCATGAGGCAGAGCCTCACAACCAACCAGCCAGAGACCAGCCTTGTCTACCAATGTGCCAAGAGTTGACCCCACCCCAATGGCCCACATAGCCCACATAAAATACAACCCTGGAGCATCTAGCTTGGTGGCCAAAGGGGAGTGTGCTGCTAAGCCCCATAGGATGTCTCATACATAAAGTCACTTTTCTAAGATTAAGAGATATAACAGACCTAGCTAATATGTAAAAGTAAACCTAGAGAAATAGGCAAAATGAGGAGACAAATATGTTCCAAATGAATTAACAAGAGAAAATCTCAGAAAAAAAGAACTAAACAGTGATAAGCAATTTATTCAATAAAGACTTAAGGTAATTATTATAATAATGCTCACCAAAATTGGGAGAAGAAAAGATGAACACAGTAAGAATTTTAACAAAGAGAAAATACAAATAAATAAATAAATAAGAGCTGAAGAATACAACAATTGAATAAAAAATACACTAGAAGAAATTGACAGTAGATTAGATGATACAGAAGAATGTATCAGTGATCTGAAATACAGAGTAGTGGAAATAAACCAAGCATAACAGAAAAAGTTAAAAATAATTAAAGAAAACAGGATGGTTTAAGAGACCTCTGGGAAAACATGTATCATTATAAGGGTCCTAGAAGGAGAAGAGAGAGAGAGAAAGAGGCAGAGAACATATCTGAAGACATAATAGCAGAAAATTTCCCTACGCTGGGGAGGGAAACAAACAAGATCCAAAGAGCACATAGAGTTCCAAACAAGATGAATCCAAAGAGGTTCAAACCAAGATACATCATAAATAAAATGTCAAAAACTAAAGATAAAGTGAGAATCTTAAAAGCAGCGATAGAAAACAACTAGTTACATACAAAGGAACACTCATAAGGCTGTCGGCTAACTTTTCAGCAGAAACTTTACAGACCAGAAGGGAGTGACATGATATATTCAAAGTGCTGAAAGAAAAATACCTGTAACCAAGAACAGTCTACTCAGCAAGGGTCATCATTCAGAATTGAGAGAGAAATTGTTTTATAGACAAGCACAAGCTAAAACAGTTCATCAACACAAAATTAGCCTTAGAACAAATGTTAAATGGAATTCTCTAAGCAGAAAAGAAAAGGTCATGACTAGACATAGGTAAATTAAGAAAGAAAAACATCACTGGTAAAGACAAACATGCAATAAAAGTAGAGCATCAACCACTTATAAGGCTAGTAGGAAGGTTAAGAGAGAAAAGTAGTAAAATTAATCATATATACAATAAGTAGTTAACGGATACACAAAATAAAAATATGTAAAATATGACATCACAAACATAAAACATGGGGGTGGAGTAAAAATATATCACTGTTAGAATGCATTCAAACTTAAGAAATCACCAATTTAGATACCTATATAAATAGGTTGTTATATATGAACCTCATGGTAACCACAAAATAAAAACTTATAAGGGATACACACAAGTAAAGGAGAAAAGAATCCAAACATAACATTACAGAGAGTCATCAAATCACAAAGGAATAGAGCAAGACATGAAGAAGAAAAAAAAAGAGAAGAACTACAAAAACAATGAGAAAACAATTAACAAAATGGGAAAAAGTACTTACCAATCAATAATTCCTTTAAGCTAAGTGGACTAAATGCTCCAATCAAAAGATATAGAGTGGCTGAATGGTAGCAAAAACAAGAATCATGTATGTGCTGACTACAAGAGACTCACTTTAGATTTAAAAACATACACAGATAGAGAATGAAGGGATGGGATGGAAAAAGATATTTCCTGCAAATGGAAATACAAAGAAATCTAGGGTAGCAATACCTATTTCATACAAAGTAGAGTTTAAAACAAAGACTGCAACAAGAGAAAAAGAAGGACATTACACGGTGATAAAGTAATTAATCCAAAAAGAATATATAACACTTGTAAATATACATGCACCCAATATAGGAGCATCTAAATACATAAAACAAATATTAGCAAATATAAAGGGAGAATTTTACAGTAATACAATAAATAAGTCTGACACAAAAATAGAAGTCTTGTATGATTCCATTTGTATAAAATATTCACAATAAGAAGATCTATAGACACTGAAAGTAGATTAGTGTCTGTCCAAGCTGGAGATGTTGGGAGAATTGGAGGGTGATAATTATTTTGCCTGATGAAAATATTCTAAAATTATAGTGATGGTTGCACAGCTCTTTGAATATACTAAAAACCACTGAAATGTACACTTTAATAGGGTGAATTCTGTAGTGTGTGAATTATATCTCAAATAAAGCTACTCTTTAAAAAAAAATTAAGAAACCTACTTACATTAATAGATCATTCAAAAAGAAAATCAATGAGAACATTGGCCTTAACAATCACATATTCAGATGCTTTAACAGATATAAACAAAACATTCCATCCATAAGCAGAGGACACACATTAAAGTGTACATAGAACATTCTCCAGGATAGCTCACATGTTAGGCTACAAAACAAGTCTCAATAAAACTAACAAGATTGAAATCACATCAAGCATCTTTTCCAACAAAAATGGCATGAGAATAAAAATCAACTAAAAGAAAAAAAACAGGGAAAAAACACAAATACATGTAATTTAAACAACATGCTATTAAACAACAAATGTGTCATTGAAGAAATCAAAGAGGAAATCAAAAAAGTGCCTTGGGAAAAATAAAAATGGAAACACACAGTTCCAAAATCTATGGGAGGCAGCAAAAGCAGTTCTAAGAAGAAAGTTTATAGCAATGCAGGCCTACCTCAGGAAAAGAAAAGAAAAGGTCAAGTAAACAATCTAACCTTACACATAAGGAACTAGAAAAGGAAGAACAAACAAAACCCAAAGTTAGTAGAAGGAAGGAAATAATAAAGATCAGAGTGAAAATAAATAAAATAAAGACTGAAAAAAAAAAAAGAAAAAAGAAATGAAACTAAGAGCTGGTACTTTGAAAAGATAAACAAAATTGATAAAACTTTAACCAGGCTCATCAAGGAAAAAAAAAGAGAGACGGCCCAAATAAATGAAATCAGAAATGAAAGAGGAGATGTTAAAACTGACACCACGGAAATACAAAGGATCTTAAGAGAATATTATAAAAAACTATATGCCAACAAATTGGATAAACTAGAAGAAATGGATAAATTCCTAGAAATGTACAATCTTCCAAGATGGAATCAGAAATAAATAGAAAAATATGAACAGATCAATTACTGGTAATGAAACTGAATCAGTAGTCAAAAATTGACAAGTAAATAGAAGTCAAGGACAAGATATCTTCACAGGTGAATTCTGCCAAACATTTAAAGAAGAATTCACATCTATTCTTCTGAAACTATTCCGAAAAAATAAAGAGGAAGGAATGCTTCAGAACTAATTCTACAACGCCAGCAATACTCTGATATCAAAACCATGTAAAGACAGCACCGAAAGAAAGAAAATTACCAGTCAATATCACTGATGAACATAGGTGTAAATTCCTAAACAAATATTGTCAAACTGAATGCAATAATAAATTAAAAGGATCATATACCTTGATCAGTGTAATTTATCCCAGGGAAGCGAGGATGATTCAATAATTGCAAACCAATCAATGTCCTACACCTTATTAACAAAATGCAGAATAAAAATCATACAATCATGTCAATAGATACAGAAAGAGCTTTTGACAAAATTCAACATCCATTCATAATAAAAAGTCTCAACAAGTGCATATATGCCCCCTCCACCCCATCCTCCCTGCTGTTCTTATGCTGCTCTGAAGTGAGTGATGCAGATAGTTGTCAGTTGGATCATTCTTGCAAAGCTGGAGCAATCCAAAATTCTCTTGAGAAGAGTCAAACCTATCATCTTAGACAACAGTTAGACTTTGAGATCTTTGCCAATCTTATCCAATCTCTTTATTAGCTGGAAAAAATCTCTCAAATATTCTGATCCAGTATATGCACTCCAAACTTTTCTACTGTCCTAATGAAATTCATTCTTAAAATGAAAGAATATCTCTTCAAATATTTTTGATTCTCAACGAACTCTGGGGAGATTAAGGCAAATTTTCAGTCCACCTTTTAAAATAAGAAGCTTATTTCAATACATTCTTCTCTCACCTCCTCAGAATTACTATCACCCAAGCTCGTTTTGATGAAGTATTCTTCTAAATACTTTAAAGACTAAAAGATATTGGACCATTAATCTTTGCAAATTATTATATATCTTTTTCAATCTTAATTTAACTGTTAAATTATTTACCTTATACACCAGTTTTACACCTGCTATTTCTTTGATTTATTAGATAGGAGAAGAGGTATGATCATTTTTTCTGGTAGGAGGATCAAGGTGCTCATCTTTGAAAATTTATATAGCACATCTAAAATGTCTTGAAAAGACTGAAAGTGAACATCATATGTTGTTTGAGGACAAAATTAAATAATGAAATCCCAAAATTTCAGCTCAATAATCCACCTTCCTAACCACAGAAAAATGTAGCTCTGTGATAAAAAGGGAAGAACACAGAAAGGGAAAGACCTTATTTCCCTTCTCACATCATTTCAGACTCATAACTACAACATAAGCATCTGATGCTTGGAGCTGATGCAACCATCTCACAATCATGAGCAGACACATCATCAACACACTCAAGGTAGCAGAGTGGACAGATGGCAAGATTCTGGGTCCTTGATTACACAGATGAGCACTAAACCAACCATGGAGCTCCCTGTTGCAGACCTTTTATTTATTGAGATAATAAATGGTGTTTGTCTCTTGCAGCTAAAACCACATTAACTAACATAACACCCATTGCAATCTGACCCCACTATCCTAACATTACACTTTCACAGTATATTCTAACCACATTCTACTTGCCACCCAAATTACCCTTTAAAATGACAGAATTCTACTCACATTTGAAGACCTAGTTCAACTGTCACTTATTCTTTGAAGGCTTCCCAAATAAGGGAGTTATTAGTCTTCACTGTTTTCGTACATCTTTATGAATATTAAAGCCCTTACCAAAATAAATTGCAAATATTTTATTATAGATTAAGAATAGCATAATGGCTACATCCCTATGTTATTAATTATTGTATTTCCCAGCATCAATACCAGGGCTTAGACTATAATAAATATTTAATAAATCCATGTAGACTAAATGAAATTTAAAAAGGTAAAATTTCAATTAAAGTAATTTAAAAGTCTGTCTCCTTGGAACTCATACTCTAATGAGGACAGAAAATCACCTATCAAGCTAGTCTGTTAATGGCATTTTTAACAATTCAAATTGCCTGTACTGAATTTGAATCTCTGTTTCAATCAACTTGCTCAGGAGTAGACTGTAGTTAACATTATAGTTACAGGTTATTTATCAAATGTAAGAGACTATCCCTACTATGGGATAACACAATATAGACACTTTCTAAATAGAAATGGTACAAATACCATAGAGTTTCCATAAATAAGAGAGTAATGGTGGTTAATCTTGTGTCTTTCATTTTTCCTTTTAGATTAATGCTAAAAATTCTTCAAAATGCAAAATCTTTGAAGATATGTATTAGTCAAGATAACATGTATATGGAAGAGAGCATGAGTTGGCACAGCATACCAGGGAGACTTGTATGTGTTGACTCAGAATAGCAGATGCTTTCTTCACAGTATGAGAGAAAGTAGTAATTCTTTTTAATAAATTTAGAATTAGAGCTTGTTTTCCAAATATAGAAAATGTTGTCATCTGTTACCAACATTGAAAAAGACTTTTGTTGTGTTGGTGGAACCTGTTTTGTTTTTCAGGAAAATTCAGCAGCGCTACATTGATATTTACAGGCATACTTCATCTGATTGCACTTCAGTTTATTATGCTTCACAGATATTGCATTTTTTTATAAATTGAAGGTTTCTGGTGTTGAGCAAGTCTATCAGAGCCATTTTTCAAATAACATTTGCTCACTTTGTGTATCTGTGTAACATTTTAGTAATTCTCTCAATATTTCAAACTTTTTCATTATGATTGCATTTGCTATGGTGAGCTGTGATCAGTGATATTTGATGTTACTATTGCAAAAAATATTATGACTCACTGAAGGCTCAGATGATGGTTAGCAATTTATTTTAGAAATAAAGTATCTTTAAATTAAGGTATGTACTTTTTTTAGACATAATGCTATTATTGCACACTTAATAGACTACAGTATACTGTCAACATGACTTTTATATGCACTGGGAAAAAAAGAAATTCGTGTGACTCACTTTATTGCGATATATGCTTTATTGTGGTAATATGGAGCAGAACCTTCAATATCTCCTAGGTATGCTTGTACCTTTGAAATTCCTTTGAATAAAGTATAAACAAAGCAAACTAACAGTGTAAACAAAAACTAGAAGAGAGATATTTTAACACTTGGAAAAATAAAATATACTAAGTAAATTTAGAGAAAAACAATTGACTAGTTATTTATGAACTATCTATTTATTACAGGAGATAGGTAAGACATCAATGGGTTAACAAATCATTAGCTTTAGATTAAATTATCTTACATGCTATTCATTTGCATACACATATTAGATATACCATGGCTTTAAAACTTTTATAAATCAGGTTTTTCATTAATTCATAATGGCCCTCTCCGTAATTAAAATAATGTGTATACTATGATGAGTTACATGAAAGAGAGTTGTGTAAATAAACTCACTATCGTCATCCCTCGGTATTTTGGTGGATTGGTTCCAGAACTGCCTGTGGACACCAAAACCAGAGGATGCTCAAGTGACTTATATAAAATGGCATAGTGTTTGCATATAACCTACGCACATCCTCCTGTATATTTTAAATCTTCTCTAGGTTATTTATAACACCTAATATAATGTAAATTCTATGTAAATAGTTGCTGGAGTGAAGCAAATGCAAGTTTTGCTTTTGGGGAGTTTCTGGAATTTTTTTGCTTTGAATATTTTTAATCTGCAGTTAGTTGAATATGCAGGTGTGGAATCGGTGGATATGGAGGACTGACTGTATTCATTGTATTCTTTTAAAAAAGAAACCATGGAAGCAAATTGAGACACAAACAATGTAAAGAAGCTAAATATGCACATTGTACTAATGAGCACCTGTCTCACACAGTAGTTATATTTTAATTATGGAAAGATTTTGCTTTTAAAGGTAGATCACAATTATTATTCAGTTTATTATATTTGTTGTAAAATTCTTCCATAAAGTTTCACAAGTGAAAATGTGACATCAGATGGGTATAAATGATGCATATAATATTTTTATTACTATTTTTTTTTACTTTATAAAATGTCTACTGAATAGAAAATCTCTGTCTATTTTTATCCATTTAATATTCATGCACAAGTTTTGAGAGGAGCTATCATACAGGTAAGAATAAATTCAATTACAACTATGGACAATTAAGCTGATAGAGATAAGTTTTGAAGATTGTTAGGTATTTCTGTTAATAATGTGGTGCTATCAAAAATATTACTTCTTTTCTAAACTGAAAATTATTTAAAAGTAACTATTAAAAGTATAAAAGAAAGTTTCTATTTTCTCGCAAAGCACTATTGACATTGATTAGTTTCTACAATTGCAATCATGCTAAATTAATAATTAAATAATGTAAAATATTAAACAAGATAAAAGATATTTGAAAGAAGCATGTGGGAAATTGTATTACTCATTGCTAATTAAGAAGACTGACATGCATACCAATGGGTAAGAAATTAAGAAACAAAAGAGACTAATTTAGAATAATGGATAATAGTTTTAAAAATCTGTAAGTTCCCTAATGCATTTAGAAATACAGCCTGTCTTGCTAACAGAGAAAAGCATGCAGCTGACCCAAAAAAATTGCAGAAGACTTTGATGGGTTAGTGGAAAGTTTTAACTAGTAGATGTATGGAATTGAAGAGGTTGTCCTAGAAAGATCCAAACTATAGTGCAGAAAACTATTTGAATATAAAGACTTCAGCATGCATCTGTAAGGAAGAACATTCTTAACATGTGATACACATACTTGAATGAACAGATAGGGAATGTGATCTGAAATCTGAAGTGAGTAAATTGGGGACTGAGGTGGGAGGTCACATAGGGAGGCCTGTGACTTAGGCAGTTGTAAATACAAGAGACAATAAGCTTTGGCTTTATTTTTGCCTAGCTCATACTCACTAATCACTGATTTCTGTTTACCTCTTTTTAGTATGCATTGGTTCCTTCAGATTGTATTTTCATTCCTTGCCATATCTTTGAGAACTTTTCCTTTTTATCAAAACCCTAATTGTTAGCATCCTCTTAAAATTTTTATAGATTGAATACTTTGGAAAAATAAACACAGAGGAAATATAGTTATTTGTCTTCTGAAATAATATTAAATTGAAGTAGGACAAAGAAAAGAAGATTGAGATGAATTAAAAAATGCATTTCCTTTGAGAGCCTCACTTTGCATTAGCACAGAGAATAGTTTCTTGTTATTAATTTTTACTTAATAAAGCTAATATCCTTTTAATGCCATTAAATATTTGATTTTTCCTTTCCAGAGAAAATATAGAATTGGACAATTAGAAAAGCACATTCAGCATCTTATAGCTTCATATGCACATTCCCTCTGATTTTAATGAGCATCCTTATTTCTCTGGGAATACTTCCTGTTTGAATGATTTTTCTTACAATTAGCCTGGCTGTGAAATTCAGAATCCTAGTGAGATTCATCTTCATTCTTTCTCCAGGACTAGGAGAGACAATTTGCTTCTTAGTTTTGATAATTGTGGCTTTAATTAAAGTTTAAATGACATCAGTTGCTCTAGTTGTTTTTTACTCTTCAGGGTTCCAGTCATTTTCAAGATTGTGTCTTGGGTGCTGACGCAAGTCTTTGGGTTTTAACAAGAATGGTTTCATTGTTTAGAACAGGAAATTTGAATCATCTATTTTGCCAGTTCTAGTTTTACTAAATTTAATTGTGCTGCTTCGTGTGCATGTGTGTATGTGTGATTTCCAGTGTAGATTTACAATACTTTATCATTCGTTAGTTTAATTACCTTTCCTGATTTCCTAAACGATGGGGTGAAGATTAATTTTTATGTTTTCTGGCCTAAAGCTAATGCTTTATCACAAATTAATAATTCACTCTCTTACCAAGCTTGAAATGACATTGCAGATCATTTTAGCATTTGGGACACAATTCATGCTAGCTATTATGGGACTCAACCACATTTCAGGTGCTGGAATAGACAAGAAAATACTCCAGAGACTGCTCTCCACGCCTCACTTTTCCTGCTTTTAAACGCATTCCATTTTTGTGTGATTTGCCACTTCAAAAACCACAATGAAACTCATGTGTAAGGCTTAATGTATTCAGACTCCTCCTTTCCACAGACCAACAAAATTATGTCTACAGAAAGTAGTATGTTTGGTGTTACAGAAGTGATTTTAATCCAAGAGTCCTTGTCTTTAAGGACTCTATCAATTTGAGTAGAAAAGTAATGATGCAGTGATCGGATATCAATAATAAAACTCCCCTAAAAGATCCGCTAAACCAACCATTAACAGCTTCTCAAGAACAGAAAGCTATGACTGATTGGCTGTGTATTCCAACCTACCTAGCACAGAGCCTGGAATGAAGTTCAAGCTCAATGTCTGTTGGGCAAGTAAAAACAAGGAAGAAACGAATGAAAGAAGAAAGGGAAAAAAGAGCGAGCGAGAGAAAGAGAGTTACTCCTCTTTAAAACTCTTCCAAGATTTTCCATTGCCATTAATAAAATAGTTTTCTTACCAGAGTCCTCAAGCACTTTGTGATCGAGTCTTTGCTGTCCCTACGAACTCACCTCTCTCCACTCCACCATTTATTTATGCCTGTGACATTACAATTCTTTCAGGCCCTCTAAGCCTCCAAGACATTTACTAAGTCCCAAGAGCTTCACATATTTTCTTCCCTCCCCCTGTAATTTTTCTCACACTCCTCAACCTCTCTACACATTTGCCTAAATTACTTCATTTTTAATTCCTCATCATAAGCATCATATTCTCAAAAATTCTTCCCTGACCACCTGAACTTAAATTGTTCTCATCTCCATCACAGTTATTCACATAATACTTTAAAATACTTTTGTTAACAGCACTGTAGCATTTTATGTATTTGTTTGATTAGAGTCTGTCTTCCTCCTTTGATTGTAAGCTCCATGGGATCAAACCCTGTCTGTTTCATTCACCAGAGTACACCCAGTACTTAGCACATAGTTTAGCACATGTCTGTGTAGTAGTTATTTCAATATTTGTTGAATATGTTAATACATTTAAAATCAATAATTAAATTTAAATGAATTAAAATTTGCAAGCATAGAAATAATTTATCAAGTGGTGACTATAGAGGAAAACATTGGGGTCGCATAATATGAGGTAATTTCTTATAACTCTCTCATAATTAGACATGGGACCGAGGCAAACACATGCTTTCAAGTAAAGTTGAATAAAAGATAAGTTCAAGAGACATGGATGATCTAAGGCCAAATGGTGTCTCAGTCTTAAGTTTTAGATTGAGATATGGCTCAGAAATAGTATAGGAAATAATGAACAATGTTACCTAAAACAAACAATAGCTGAGGTAAGGAATTACGTTAGGGGAAAAAATGAGAGAAGAGCAGCTGGCTGAAGACCTAAAGTACTAAATTTCCCTCTGGTCTTGAACATAAGTTGAATCATATAACTTTAGAGTTTATGTAGAGAATTTACTGGAATTGTCATTTAACCCATAAAATTATGAGGTATAAAATCACCCTAAGCACTTTGATAACTTACACAAAGGATGAATAGAAAATATCATTTTAATATGGATGGTAAAGATCAAAGGAGAAACAGTGATAAATACAGAATAAAAGTCCTAGAAAGTTTTGCTGTGATTTATAATCTTAAAAAAAAAAAAAAAAAAAAAAAGAGTAAAAGGATAGAAGAATGGTTGTAGGATTATGACTTACTTTAATACATTTTTGGTAACTTTTATTTTCAAATGTTTATAGTGGACATTATCAATTCCTTATGCATTCAAAAATAATTCTTACTATTTGGTTTTCTTTTGATTGTAATATGTCATTTACTAAAAAATACATCAAATCAAATATTATAAAAATAATCAAGTAATAAAAATTCAAAGTAAAAATAAATGTTTTCCTCTTCACTTCCTCAATTCTCTGGTGTCTGTCACCAATCCTGAATGTTTTTTTCATTGCTGCAAACTATTTACTGAACTGTTAGAAATATTAATTGTAATAAGTAAAATTTTCTTATATATTACATTATTTATATCATTGGTTTTCTCAGATTACAGAGCAAAGCCAAAATAAACATTCAACATTATGAATTACTTTGAAACATTTTACCAAAGGCAACTCTTTTTGACCTTTTATAGCTTTTTAAGTACAGAAGTATCAGATATAATTCTAACTCTCTTTGATAGGTAGATACTTCCTAGGTAGTTGGGTAGATTAACATCTCCACATGCTATAAATCTTGAAAATGATCTTGAACCTCATTCTCTTCCAAAGTGGGGATGATTTGAGATAAATCCAATAAGAACAGGTCTATTATCTAACATAATAGGTGCCTAGTAAAGTGTCTCCAGCATAAAAGATTTTGAGTAAGTATTAATTTACATTAAATGAATAAGTATTCTTGGTTTCTATATGCCAAGACTCTTCCCTCTAGGTGTTTGCTAATCCATAGATGTACTTCAGGGTTATGTGGGCTGCTGACAGATACCTGAGAGGAAAGGCTGGAAATGATTTCTGTTTTCAACATCTGAACAAGGGAACAGTTCTGAAGAGGGTGAGTTGAGGTAGGCTCACCAAGGCAAAGATCAAAAGGCAGAGCAGGGCTCATACTTAATGAGTAAGATCTGGAATAGAACCAAGAAATAAGTTTGCCATTTGAGATGACTTCAAGAATATGCTGCCATAAAAATCATTCAGAATTGAGATAGACACATGATTAGAGGTTATCTTATGGAAGTATTTTACAACCTGCAGATTGACAGATTAAACACAGCACAGTACTCAAGACTAGAGGAGACAGCAGTGGAGTGACTTGGGTTGTGACAATTCAATGGAGGAACCTTAGAAGGAGTCTAGGGGTGTCATATTTTTAGGTAAACAAATCAAGCTACAATGAATTAGGAATTTGGGGCAGCATTATAAATATGACTGTGTAGAAACAAAAGCTCATGCCCAAGATTACAGACTCAAGGCAAGAGCAACAAAGGTCTTTATAATAAAACAACCTCCATCTATACCCTGTAAGTTTATATTTATTTACATATACATATAGTTATTATACAAGGAGATAATCTTAAGGCATAATACAGGCTTCTGCTACAGTAAGTAAATGAGTACATTTAACTGGGAAAAGCAATTGGAGCACAGATAAAATTAAACACATATAAATTCCTGTATGTATCAAATTCTATGAATTTTAGAAAGGTGTTTATTAATTATAGAAAAGTTAATCCATTATTTTTAGTGTCTGTGATCTATAATTTATGAAATAATATCTTCAAGGCAAACATGTTGATGGATTAACACGTTGACTTTCTTATAAGATTTGACCCTTTAGTCAATGGTTTTGAATGAACAATTGATGGGATTTCTAGGTGATTTTTCCCATGAGAAAATAAACAATCTTTGAACCATTAGGGTTCTAGTCCTTATTACAAAATCCTCTGTCATAAACAATACCTGTTTTCTTCTTCCTGTTTTATTTTAAACATATATATATTTTTTCTCTAGGAAACCTGATTTTATCACAAAAATTCTTTTGAACACCTGGATTGTTATGTGTAACATTGTATTTATAATATCTATTTTCTGTGTACTCATTAATGAAGCTTAACTTTGGTTACATTAATAGTCACATTAAATATCTTTAATATAAAACAAAACTTCACTCCACACTTTTGTATTAGACCTGTTAAAATATAGAAAACTATTTTCAGGTAATCAAAAATTCCAGTTTTCTAAACTTTCTTTATCATATACTATAAAAAAGGTAAACTTTAATGAAAGCAAAATTTAACTTATATAGGAGAACTTTGGTCAAATCATTGTAAGATTATATTGTCTTAATTCCCCTATACCTTCTCATAAGTTTTTGTTTGGAATACATTTTTTTAATGATTGAATGGCAGATTTATTTTTCCAAATTCCAGGACCATCAGAAAATACCAAAAAGTATGATTAGACTTACCTATGAAACTTTCTCATGACATTCACAGGAAAGTCTTGATTTACTCTGACCATTTGTGTGTCCTTTTAATGGCATTGATTCTCAAGTGACGTACTGATTTTTAAATTTGTATCACTGAGCACTCTATGGTAAATTTGTGTTGCTGAACCTTAGATCAGAGCTTGCCACGTAGTAGGTAAGCAATACATATTTCTTGAATTAATACATAAACTACAGATGGTCTAAGAAAGAAAGAAATATGGAAAACATAAGAGGAAAGCCAGAAGGTGATAAGAGTGTGTTGAATGAAAGGTCTGTATAAACAAATTTAATGCTGGGAAATTGAGCATATTCAGCTGCCCACTTTCCGAAACCAACATTTAATTAAATACTGTTGTCTCATAACATACTCAATGGTTAAGCTTCCTCACAGCTGAACTGAAATTGTTTAAATTAAATGAGACTCATTAACTTTTCTAATTGTTGTTTGCCTGAAGATTTGAACTTTGCTTTTAAAAAGAAACTGCTCCATCTGCAGCTGGTTAAAAGAATCAGCTGGCAGTGTTTAACCCTCATGAATCATCAATTTATTTTTCTTTCCCAAATCAGTGAGCATTAGGGAGAAGAGATTCTATAAAAAAAATCAAAGAATGTTTCAGAACTTTATTTTGTGCCTGTCTTCCGAGCTTATGCATACCAAAAGATATAGTTTGCCTAGTTTGTATAAAGGTAAAAGTACATGCATCATGGGAATGTAACAGCTGCACAACTTTAGCCTTCTTAGTTATCAATAGAGATGAAACAGATCATCAACACTTGAATGCTTCATTTTATAATGATGCTTCATATTGTACAGCTTTAAGATGGCAAGTGTCTCTTGACAAAGAAAATGTTATCATTGCTGCCAGCCAATAACAAATATGTTTTCCTCCAGAGAGGTAGAATAAGTGAAACTTCAACTTGATTTTTAGCATTTTAAGGTTAACATAATTAAAAAAATAAAACTTCTTACTACTTGTTGAAATTCTACAGAAAACAATTCATTATGTCCTAATTATTTTTACATGTAATGATATTTTATGGATTAAGTCAATTTCAAATGTAAATAGTTATTTTTGGAAACAGATGTCAACTAGTTTTTCTTATATGGAAATGACTTTTTGTAATTTAGACGGAAAAAAAAAAAAAAGTTCCATGATTTTCTCCTGACTTTAGGCATACTTAAAGACTTTTTTCTAATAAGTGCAGATGTTATTACAATTAAAATCCATTGATGTAAGAGTTAAGAAATTTGTTCTGGGAAAAAGAGAAACTTGAAAAATTGTCATGGATTTATTCTCACATGCAAAAGAAGGCTGGAAGTAGGCTTTGCAGGTAAAGTGGAAGCTCCAGTAATATTAGTGGCTCATGCTCTGCATTTTTTCTTCCCTCTACCATTCTCAGTGGGAAGCTTCCAGCATGAAGTTCCTTCATGGTTGAATGTTGAAGTTCCAGTCATTGAGTCTGAAGTTCAGAAAACAGGAATAAGAGAAAGTGAGAGACACAGGGCTGACCCTAATAGAGTCCCTAATAGAGAGACTACTTGGAAATCCTGCGCCACTTTTCTGATAATTGTTCATAACTAACCTCGGAGTACTGGGATCCCAGAGCCATGCCATCAGAAATACAGTTTTCTATGAGGCACATAGCTTAGGGTTTTGCTATGAATGAAGAAGCAATGAAAAAATCAGTGAGGTCCTGAAGTCACTAGCACAGAGAAATAAATCTATCATATTTTTATATAATAGCAACAGATAGAAACAGTTAAAATGCAATATGAAATTTAAATTTAAAATGAGACAAAAATAAACTAAAATGTGAGAAACGTTTAGTGTGGGAATTGATATATTTATCTAAAGGCATTAACATGGAAATAGAGAAATATAATGTTCATTAACAGAAAAAAAAGCTCTACTTAAATGATGTCAATTATCAAAAACTTCATTTTTAGATTAATACAATTTCAGTCAAGATCTGAACACTTTTTGGGGGGGTTGCTGAGGAATATGACAAGTTAATTTCAGATTTTATATAAGAATGAAAATGGTCAGGAAGAGTCAAGACACTCTTTAGGAAGACAAATCTAAGTTCATACTTATATTTAGTGATAATATTTGACACCAAAAGCAATGGCAACAAAAGGAAAAATAGAGGGGTCTACATCATACTAGAAAGCTTCTGCACAGCAATAGCAAACCATTAACAAAATGAAAAGGCAGCCTACTGAATGTGAGAAAATATTTGTAAATCATATATCTGATAAGAGGTTAATATCCAAAACATATAAAGAACTTATACAACTCAAAAAAAAAAAAAAAAAGAAAATACACCAAAAATCCAATTAATAACTGGAAAGAAGATCTGAATAGACATTTTTCCGAAGACATATAGATAGCCAACTGGTTCATAATAGGTACTCGACATCACTAGTCATCAGGAAAATGCAAATCAAAGCCACAAAAAGCTATCGCCTCACACCTGTCCCAATGGCTATTATCAGAAATACAAGATAACAAGTGCTGACAAAGATGTGGAGAAAAGAGAACCCTTGTGTGCTGTTGGTGGGAATGTCAATTGGTGCAGCCACTATGGAAAACAGTATAGAAGTTATTCAAAAAAGTAAAAATAGAACTAATGTGATACAGCAATTCCACTTCTGGGTATTTATCCAAAGGAAGTAAAAACACTAATTCAAAAAGATATCTACATCCCTGTATTTATGTCAACATTGTTTATAATAGCCAAAACATGGAAGCAACCTAAATGCCCATCAATGGATGAATGGACAAAGAAGATGTAGCATGCACACACACACACACACACACAATATATATATATACAATGAAATATTTTTCAACAGTAAAAAAAAAAAAAAAAAAAAAAAGATGAAAATCTTCCCATTTGCAACAACATGGATTGGACCTTGAGGGCATTGTCCTAAGTGAAATAAGTCTGAGAGAGATAATTACTATATGATCTCACTTATATTTGGAATCCAAATGAACAGACAGACAAACAATACCAAACTCATAGATAGAACAGATTGTTGGTTGCTAGGGGTGGGAGCTAGTAGGCGGGAAAGATTGGTGAAGGTGGTCAAAAGGTACAGACTTCCAGTTATAAAATAAATAGGTCCTGGGATGTAATATATAGCATGATGACTGTAGTTTATAGTACTGCATTGTATGTTTGAAAGTTGCTAAAAGAATAGATCTTGAAAGTTCTCATCACAAGAAAATAAATGTGTAACTACATGGGGTGCTATATATTAACTATACATTGCAATGGCCATTTCACAACATACAAATATCAAATCATTATGCTGTACACCTGAAATTAATATAATGTTATATGTTAATTATATTTCAGTGAAAAGAATGATTATAAAGGTAGAGTAACAAAGACATCATGCTATTGATACGATAATAAAATAAACACATTAGCAAATGCAATGTAATAGAAAATCCTAATACATATGTTATTATTTTTCTAAAAATTGCAATATAGAAGACCTTGCAGTGGAGATCAGTGGATAAAAGAGGGACTATCAAATATGTGATGCTGGATAATAGCTTATTTATATGAAAATAATTAAATGGCATTTCTACTCCAACACAACGTACAAAAATCTATTTCAGATAGGTTACAAACATAAATATAAAAAGCTAAGATATGAAAACATTTAGAAAGCCATATAAGAGAATACTGTTATGACTTCGAGGCAGGAAAGAACTTCTTTAACAAGTCCAAAAACAACAGTAGAAATAAAAAGTTCGATGAATTACACTAAATTTAAATTCATGAACTGTGCCTAGTTCAGTGTTGCTTTACAGAAACTGGAAAGATAGCTGCATTCTTGGAAAAGATATTCATAACACATATAATCATAAGGTATAAGTATTTGCATTATATAAAGAACACTTTGAAATCCATAAGAAATAGACAATTTAATGGAAAATTTGGCAAAATATATGAAGATATTAGGCATTTTACAGAAATGGAAACATGAATTTCCCTAAAGATAAGTAAATATTCACAGCTCCATTATTTCCAGAGAACTTCAAATTAAAATCACCCTGAAATAGTATATTACTCCCACCAGACTGCCAAAAATTAAAAGACAATAACAAGTGTTAGGCAATGAAATGGAACAACAGGGATTTTTATACTGTGTAGATGGGTTGTGTAAACTGACACAACCTCCTTGGAAAACAGTTTGGCTCTGCATAAGTGCCTTGAAAATGTACACACTCTGTGTCCCAGCAATTCTGCTCCCAGGTGAAGAAGCCCAAGATATAATTGCACATATACTCAAGGAAATATTTTCAAGGATATTCCTACCAACATTGTTCTTAATATCAAGAAACTGAAGGAGTACAAAATCATCAACAATCAGAGAGGTGAATAAATTACTTTATATTCAGAAAGCAGAGTGCTAAAAAAACTGGTAAAATGATGAGCTATGTTTGTAGGAATTAATCTCAAAAACATATTGAATGATAAAATCAAGCCAAAGAAGAATTTACGTCGTATGATTTCATTTTATTTTTTTTTATTTTCAGCATTCTGTACATTACATCCCATAATGCATTTATTTTATAGCTGGAAATTTGGACCTTTTGACTCTCTTCACCTATTTCACATCTTCCCCGCCCTCCTCCTCCTTGCTTCTGGCAACAGCCAATCTGTTATTTGTATCTATGAATTGGATTATTTTGTGTGTTTGTTCGTTTTTAGATTTCACGTATAAGTGGGATCATATGGTATGTGTATTTCTCTCTCTGACTTATTTCACTTAGTATAATGCCCTCAAGTTCCACCCATGTTGTCGCAAATGGCAAGAGCCCCTTCTTTTTTTATGGCTGAATATTAAATTCCATTTTATAAATGATTTTATAAAATCATAAGCAGGGAGTGGCCCCCACTTGCCACAACTAGAGAGAGCCCTCGCACAGAAACGAAGACCCAACACAGCCATAAATAAATAAATAAAATAAAATAAAAATAATAATAATAATTAAAAAAAAATCATAAGCAGGCAAAATTTAACAATATGCTTTACCATACATATATATGTAAATTTTAAAAAGGCAAGGAAATGATCAACAAAAAATTCAGAATAGTGTTCATCTTAGGGGTAAGGTATAAGTTAGAAGAGATTGATTATAGAAAGGCACAGAGGGGGCTTCAAAGTATTAATAAACTATATTTCTCAGGTTGTGAGATAGGTATGTGGGTTTTTATTATATTTTTAAATAATACATGTATATTATTTTACTCTGTACAAATGATATATCTTAGAGTAAAACTAATTTTGTTATATGCTAAGTCTATTTGATGGAGCTTTCAGGAGAGTAATATATGTAGATATAAAAATGTTTTCTATGTAATATGTTCATACTGAGGCCAGAATAAATAGTTCATGGCACCAGGTATTAAGGAATGCTGATTTCTTTTCTGAATATTGCAAAGGCAAAATTCTTGACTGCATTTGTTCTTTGGAATTCACCACTTTCTAACATATATTTTAACTATACCTGGAGGACTTCCTTCAGTTGAGACATCATGCATTATTCAGGGGTGTTTCACTGCAAGTAACAGCAAACCAGTTGAACTTAGGCAAAAAGGAAAATTTATAGGCTAACATAATTTTGCCCAAAAAAAAGAACAGGAGTGCCAAAAAAGCAAAACAAAACCACAAAAACTCAGTGTTTACAGTATTTTTCACCTCTGCATCTCTGCTTTCTGCTTGCAAACTGGCTTTTGAGACCAACAGCCTGGACAATTATGGCTGGCAGCTCAAGGTTCACATTTTCCCAACTTTATTAAAGCAATACACATTAAATCTAAATTTCTAATAGACCTCTTTCACAAACCCTTCAGCATTTCAGTTATTTAATTAATTGGTGAAACAATTAATGCATTTTGAATGTCAAATATGTAGGAGATATTTGGAAAGCAGGATGAAACTCTTTCTAGGAAGTTTCTTACTAAAAGGAGACATAAAATGTGTTCTTCAGTAACTATCAAATAAATAAAGTGTTTGTGTATGAATAGTACTGATATTGCATAGAGTTATAGACTGTTGGATCTCACTGAATAAACTATGAGTATTTCATTCAGGGAAATATTTAGCTTTAAAGAGTTTAGTTTGTATATTTGGAAGTTAGAGAGGAAGTTAAGTTAAAATCAATCAATCAATTGAAAAAATTTATTTATTTGGGCATACTAATTTTTCATGTTTTCATGTTTTTTTAAAAAAATTAATTAACTTATTTATTTTTGGCTGCATTGGGTCTTCGTTCATGTTATAAAATAGACATTTAAACATTCCATGAGAACTGTAATCTAACAGAACTATAATTAAAGTGTTGTTAATAGAGTCTAAAAAGTTATGTGTATATCTAATTTGTACAACAGCTCTATAAATTAGTTGTGAATAAATGACTCATTAGAGAACAAAAAAGTATAGTCAGTTTACTTTTACATATGACATTTAATTTTAGAACAATCTTATCCAAGATAAAACATGTACCTGTGCTATTTTATTTCATATGTCTTTAAAAAAATTCTTTAAAAATTTATGCACCTCCACTCCCAAATCCTAATCACAATAGTTTTAATATTTACCCTGCCATTTTTCTATACTTTCTGCTTTACATATGGAATGAAAAATAATTAATATCTCAGCCATTTGTTTTTAACCTGCCTCTGGCTGCTTTTCCAGAAAAGACTGAAACTCACACAGTTCATTCTTTTATCTACTCTGTTATTAGCACTCTCTACTCCCTGTAATGTTTATTTAATGTTTATTTACACTGGGTAATAATTTTAAATCAACTCACAGACTTTCACAGAAAATATCCAACTTTTCTCCTTACCTCTTTACTCCCATTTCTAAGGTAGGGTTGATCCATTTCCCTTGCTAAGACTTTCAACTATTTCTTTAAATACATCTCTTCTATTTTTATCTTCCCTGTTCTGTACTCATTCAAGGCTATTGTACTCCCACATACATCCACACAATCCTTATCTCTGCCTCCAATCTCTCAGCTTTTTTAACGATACTACAGACTGTTTAGCTTATCTGCCTTGTAGATATTTTATTTTATTCTTTGAGTGTGCTGGTCATGTATCACAGAAGTGTGTGTTTTATGAGATAAATAGCCTCGCTCTGAAATTGCCCAATTTATTAGATCAAAGATTGTTTAAAATAATGTTAAGACTTTTTGGGATTATAGTCAGGCTAAACTGTATTTCTCAACCTGTGACACAAAGGAAATTCTTGATTCCAATCAGGATCAGACCTCTCTTCTTTACAGAGAATCCCGTTTGACCTCGCACGGACTGCTGACACACAACCCAAGGGTATAATATGGAAACATACCTTATCAATGTTAATGCTTCCTGAGTGTCAACAGGGTCTATATTTCATTATCTGACCAGAAACAAAGAACTTGGGACATCCTTACTGCTTGAAAGAAACATTACTTAACTTCTTCTCCAAACTGTATTGGGTTTTTACAGCATGTTCCAAAAAGAGAAAGGGAGAGAAGGGAGTGAAGATGTCCTAACATGGCTAAGTTGATTTGTTAGTTTGACTGGGACTTCATGGTAGAGAGAAGAACATAGTTTTAAAATAGCAGATTATGTTGTTGCGATATACTCCTTTTTGTTAATGTTGAGCTATTCTTCAAAAGTTCCTATAAAGTATGTCCTGACTGAAATCCACTAGATTTATTCCGGAATTGAGTATTCACATATTAAAATGCTAATTCCCTTATATTCTTCTTTTAAAATTTATTTTATTGAAGTATAGTCGATTTACAATGTTGTGATAATTTCTACTGTACAGCAAAGTTATTCAGTTATATATATATGTATATATGTATACATTATGGTTTATCACAGGATATTGCATACAGTTCTATTATGGTTTACCCATTATGGTTAAACCATTATGGTTTATCACGGGATATTGCATATAGTTCCTTGTGCTATACAGTAGGGCCTTGTTTATCCATTCTCTATATAATAGTTTGCATCTGCTAATCCCAAACTCCCAATTCATCCCACCCCACCCCCTCCCCCTTGGCAACCACAAGTATGTTCTCTATGTCTGTGAGTATGTTTCTGTTTTGTAGATAAGTTCATTTGTGTCATATTTTAGATTCCACATATAAGTGATATCATATGATATTTGTCTTTCTCTTTCTGACTTACTTCACTTAGTATGATAATCACTTGGTCCATCCATGTTGCTGAAAATGTCATTATTTCTTCATATTTATGGTTGCATAATATTCCATTATATATGTACCACAACTTCTTTATCCATTCACTTGTCCATGGACACTTAGGTTGCTTCTATGTCTTGGCTGTTGTAAATAGTGCTGTTATGAACATAGGGGTGCATGTATCTTTTTAAATTATACCTTTGTCCAAATATATGCCCAAGAGTGGGACTGCTGGATCATATGGCAACTCTATTTTTAGATGTTTGAGGAACCTGCATACTGTTTTCCATAGTGGCTGCACCAATTTACATTCCTACCGACAGTGTAGGAGGGTTCCCTTTTCTCCACACCCTCTCCAGCATTTGTTATTTGTAGATTTTTCACAATGGGCATTCTGACTGGTGTGATGTGGTACCTCACTGTAGTTTTGATTTTCATTTCTCTAATAATTAGCAATGTTGAGCTAATTATTCTTTTCATGTGCCTGTTGGCCATCTGCATGTCTTCTATGGAGAAATGTCTATTTAGGTCTTCTGCCCATTTTTTAATTGGGCTGTTTGTCTTTTTTGTTATTGAGTTGTATGAGCTGTTTGTGTATTTTGGAAATTAAGCCTTTGTTGGTCTCCTCATTTGCAAATATTTTCTCCCAGTCCATAGGTTGTCTTTTCGTTTTGTTTGTGGTTTCTTTTGCTGTACAAAAGCTTGTAAGCTTGATTAGGTCCCATTTGTTCATTTTGTTTTTATTTCTATTGTCTTGGGAAATTCACCTAAGAAAATATTGGTACAACTTATGACAGAGATTGTTTTGCCTATGTTCTCTTCTAAGAGTTGTTTTATGGTGTCATGTCTTTTATTTAACTCATTAAGCCATTTTGAGTTTACTTTTGTGTATGGTGTGAGGGTGTGTTCTAACTTCATTTATCTACATGCTAATTCCCCTATATTCTTGAGACAAATCATAATCCATTTAAAATTGTTCGAATATGTTTGAATTATTTAAGTTTTACTTGCTCCTTATTTATAAAAGAGATAGGATATTTGCTACAAGCAGCAGCCAAGTGAGGTCCTAGGTAACAAATTATTAGAATTTTAGGATATGTGAGAGGAAGTTTATACTGAACTGGACAAAAGCTCTTTCACCCTATACTTAAAGTGTTAATGTCATTGTTAAAAGAAGAACATTTCTAATTATGACCTTAATTTTCACAAAATGAGGACATTAATTACCAGCAAGGAGTTCACAGAGAACTTTAAAATTGTTCTTGCAATAGAAATAATATACCTTCCAAATATATAAATATGATATGCAAACATAGCACATCTTAAAATGAAATACAGTTCCATATGCTATTAATAACTGAAAAGATAATCATTTCTAAACTGAGAGAAAAAAATTAAGCACTATGTGAGAGAAAAATATGTGGTTAGAATAGTTTATTCATATTAAATCTTTATTATTTAATTATCACTTGGCAGCTTCTTGGTATTATCATAGAAACTAGAGAAAAATGGAATATTTACTTGTACTGATAATAAATTATATTTTTGATACATTGTTTTTCTGATATAATAATAGCAAAAGTCTATTTTCTCTTCCAACTAAACCAGAAATGACTTAATGTCCTCTTTCAGAGTAAATAACTTTTTTCCAGTACTTTTTTCTCTTTTTCTTTATGTTTTAAAAATCTTTCTATACTCTTGTTTTCCTTTAGTTTAGCAGACCAAGAGCACTAAGATGAACAAAAATCCAGAAGAAAATGAAACGTTACAGGAGGCAGAATGACTAGAGGGAAAAATACAGAATGAATTATGTGGACATAAGCACTCAAAAGCAAGATAGCCACAAATTAGGAGAGTTTTTTTTTTTTTTGGCCACGCAGTGTGGCTTGTGAGATCTTAGTTTCCCAACCAGGGATGGAACCCGGGCCCTTAGCAGTGAAAGCGTAGAGTCCAAACCACTGGACCGCCAGGGAATTCCCATGATTTTTGAAAAAAAAAAAAAAAAAAAAAGAATCAGCGAATAATTAACCAATTTCCAAGTATAAAACATGTTCACAATCAAAATTAAATTATTCATACTGAATTTAAGCTAAATACAAATTATGTGTTAGTAGACTGATTCCTGAATTGTTACTTAACAGTCAATGTCACAATTTCTTTAAAAGAATGAAATATGTTTAAGATATTTATTATAAAAAATCAAGAGTCTAGGAATGGTGCCTACATTTATTAGAAGAAGAAAGGTTTGATGTTACAGAGATTATCAGTGTAAAGCCAAAAAATTAATGAAATAATTATGTTGGGAGGAAAGTGAACAGAGATGTGATTTAACTGAGTTAAATTCTTACATGCTCTTGCCAGTATTCAATACACAATCTGCAAAGCTGATAAACCAAAAATAAAAATATTATTTGAAGCAGTTGATCCATTTATGTAACAAATAGAAGTAAAATCAATTCTTAAAAATTGTGCGAGAGCAAAATTTGGCAAAGGTAAGATGGCAGAAGAAAAATACTACACATTATAAACCTATGTTGTTGTTTTGACCCTATGCATGTGTTTGTTATGGTAAAATTCAAAATAAATTAAATAAGGTAACACAAAATGTGGACATTTGTTTGTTTTAAGGCTTATAAAATGGATTTAAAGGCAATATTTAATAACATTATAATAAAACATGGAATTTTAGAAGGTGAGGCCCTGCAGTTTGTTGCATGTGGATATGTTCAAGCTACCAAAGAGCTCTGGGTTCTTGCTGAAAAGATTTTATAGGCAGGTTGAAAGAAACTCCACTAGCTCTTTCAACAGGAAGAAAAATAACTATAAATATGTGTAAATTAATATGTACATAGCAAATACTACAGCAATCCATGGTTCATATTTGTGGAATGCTATTGGGCCACCTCATTATTTTAAAAATTGGTAATTTACAAAAAAGAATCAAGTACTTATCCTGTCTTTAGTGCTTTATTATAGAAAAGGGAAATTTCTCATTAGGGAAAGTTCTTATTTACAGACAAATTTCAACTAACAAATGAAGAACCATAATAAAATTAGAATATCATAATTTTGTAGCCTTTGGTTGAGTGATTTAATCTAAGCAATCTCCAACCATTAGGTAAAAATCAGATGAAAATTTTGTAATGAGCAGATAAGAATGACAGGACCTGAACACATTATTCCAAATATCTAAAAAAGAAATTATGTCTCTTGGTGGATACTATAAGAATTACCAAATTATACATATAAAATGTAACTGTTAAATACAGAACTCAAATATTCATCAATGTGCTAGACAAACCTGCCAGTTCATAGGAAATATAAGGGTTAAGGAGGACAAAGAATGAAATTAGCAAATTCCAGAATACAGTAATACTAAACTTATACTATAGGATACTAAACTTACAAATAATTTCCTAGAAAGAAATAGAGGCAGAATGACCTATAAATGAGACTTAAGACTTATCACTGAAATGCAATGTATAGAGCTTGTTTAGTTCCTAACTTGAACAATCTATACAAAAAAGTTTCAGTCAATCTGAGGACTAAAACCTAAAATGACTTTTACAGTATAAAGAGTTATTGTTGTCTTTTCGGGGTCTTCAGTAACTCTTTATACAGTAAAAGTCATTTTAGGTTTTAGTCCTCAGATTGACTCAAACTTTTTTGTATAGATTGCCCAAGTCAGGAACTAAACAAGCTCTATACATTGCATTTCAGTGATAAGTCTTAAGTCTCACTTATCCTATATAGGTTACTTCATATTATACTACAAAGCTACAGTAATCAAGACAGTATGGTACTGGCACAAAAACAGAAATATAGATCAATGGAACAGGATAGAAAGCCCAGAGATAAACCCACACACATATGGTCACCTTATCTTTGATAAAGGAGGCAAGAATATACAGTGGAGAAAAGACAGCCTCTTCAATAAGTGGTGCTGGGAAAACTGGACAGCTACATGTAAAAGTATGATATTAGAACACTCCCTAACACCATACACAAAATAAACTCAAAATGGATGAAAGACCTAAATGTAAGTCCAGACACCATCAAACTCTTAGAGGAAAACATAAGCAGAACACTCTATGACATAGATCACAGCAAGATCCTTTTGGATACACCTCCTTGAGAAATGGAAATAAAAACAAAAATAAACAAATGGGACCTAACAAAACTTAAAAGCTTTTGCACTGCAAAGGAAACCATAAACAAGATGAAAAGACAATGCTCAGAATGGGAGAAAGTATTTGCAAATGAAGCAACTGACAAAGGATTAATCTCCAAAACATACAAGCAAATCATGCAGCTCAATATCAAAAAGCAAACAATCCAATCCAAAAATGGGCAGAATATCTAAATAGACGTTACTCCAAAGAAGATATACAGATTGCCAACAAACACATGAAAGAATGCTCAACGTTATTAATCATTAGAGAATTTCAAATCAAAACTACAATGAGATATCATCTCACACTGGTCAGACCGGCCATCATCAAAAATCTACAAACAATAAATGCTGGAGAGGGTGTGGAGAAAAGGGTACCCTATTGCACTGATGGTGGAAATGTAAATTGATACAGCCACTATGGAGAACAGTATGGAGGTTCCTTAAAGAACTAAAAATAGAACTATCATATGGCCCAGCTATCCCACTACTGGGCATATACCCTGATAAAACCAGAATTCAAAAAGAGTCATGTACCAAAATGTTCATTGCAACTCTATTTACAATAGCCAAGACATGGGAGCAACATAAGTGTCCATCAACAGATGAATGGATAAAGAAGATGTGGCACATACATACAGTGGAATATTACTCGCCATAAAAAGGAACGAAACTGTGTTATTTGTAGTGAGGTGGGTGGGCCTAGAGACTGTCACACAGAGTGAAGTAAGTCAGAAAGAGAAAAACAAATACCATATGCCAACACATATATATGGAATCTACAAAAAAAAAAAAAAAAGAAAGAAAGAAAAAGAAAATGGTCAGAAGAACCTAGGGGCAAGACGGGAATAAAGATGCAGACCTACTAGAGAATGGACTTGAGTATACAGGGAGGGGGAAGGGTAAGCTGGGACAAAGTGAGAGAGTGGCAGGAACATATATACACTACCAAACATAAAATAGATAGCTAGTGGGAAGCAGCCGCACGGTACAGGGAGATCAGCTCGGTGCTTTGTGACCACCTAGAGGGGTGGGATAGGGAGGGTGGGAGGGAGGGAGATGCAAGAGGGAAGAGATATGGGAAAATATGTATATGTATAACTGATTCACTTTGTTATAAAGCAAAAACTAACACACCATTGTAAAACAATTATGCTTCAATAAAGATGCTAAAAATTTAAAAAATTTAAAAAATGAAAAAAAATGAGTACAAAAAAAGTTATTGTTAATTTTGTTATAGATATTCTCAGTATATTGAAACAAAATGGCCCTAACTTTTAAGAAAAAAATACTAAAATATTTATAGAAGAATGATGTCTAGGATTGACTTCAAAATAATCCATTGGCTTGGGTCAGCAGCTCAGGGTGGGGGGACTGGTGTTGCAGGAAGGTTGTGGGGAGAAGTGGGTGGGGATAAAAATAAAACAATATTGGGCATGGGTTTATATTGTTGAAATATGGGCATTTGAGGGTTTATTATATATACTTTTCAACTTTTTTATATACTTATGATTTGCGATAATAATGTTTTTAAAAGAACATATTGAATGTGGAATTTAAAGTACAGGGGATAATAAGAAAATAAAAATCACCTATAATCCCATCATTTTAAAATTAAGCTTTATTTTTACATTATTTTATAATATTTCACAAAAATGATTAATTATAAATGTGAAAATAATTTATAATTTTAATTGTTCCAGGAAATTATCATATCTGATTTAAAGAGAACAGGTAGAGAACGGGCAAGATGTTGGAAGAGTAAGAGGTGGAGATCACCTTCTTTCCCACAGATACAGTACAAATACATCAACATGTGGAACTGCTCCTACAGAACACCCACTGAATGCTGGCAGAAGAAGTCAGACCTCCCAAAAGGCAAGAAAATCCCCACAAACTTGGGTAGGGCAAAAGAAAAAAGAAATAACAGAGACAAAAGAATAGGGACTGGACCTGCACCAGTGGGAGGGAGCTGTGAAGGAGGAACGGTTTCCCCACACTAGGAAGCCCCTTCGTGGGCAGAGACTGCAGGTGGCAGAGGGGGGAAGCTTCGGAGCCACGGAGGAGAGTGCAGCCACAGGGGTGCGGAGGGCAAAGCGGAGAGATTCCCGCACGGAGGATCAGTGCAGAGTAGCACTCACCAGCCCTAGAGGCTTGTCTGCTCAGCCGCCGTGGTGGGCGGGGCCTGGGAGCTGAGGCTAGGGCTTTGTGCTAGCCGGGAAGGAGTCCGGGAGAAAGTCTGCAGCTCCTGAAGAGGCAAGAGACTTTTTCTTGCCTCTTTGTTTCGCAGCATGCAAGGAGAGGGGATTCAGAGCGCCGCCTAAATGAACTCCAGAGACAGGCGCGAGCCGCGGCTATCAGCGCGGACCCCAGAGGCAGGCGCAAGCCACGGTTATCAGCGCGGACCTCAGAGACGGGCAGGAGACGCTAAGGCTGCTGCTGCCGCCACCAAGAAGCCTGTGTGCGAGCACAGATCACTCCCCACACCGCCCCTCCCGGGAGCCGGTGCAGCCCGCCACTGCCAGACTCCCGTGAGCTGGGGACAACTTCCCCAGGAGAACTCACAGCGCGCCTCAGGCTGCTGCAACGTCACGCTGGCCTCTGCAGCCACAGGCTCGTCCCGCATCCGTATCCTTCCCTCCCCCCGTCCTGAGTGAGCCAGAGCCCCCGAAGCAGCTGCTCCTTTAATCCCGTTCTGTCTGGGCGGGGAACAGAAGCACTCAGGTGACCTACATGCAGAGGCGGGTCCAAATCCAAAGCTGAACCCCGGGAGCTGTACGAACAAAGAAGAGAAAGGGAAATCTCTCCAGGCAGCCTCAGAAGCAGCAGATTAAAGCTCCACAAACAACTTGATGTGCCTGTATCTGTTGAATACCTGAATAGACAACGAATCATCCCAAATTCAACAGATGGACTTTGGGAGCAGGATATATTAATTTTTCCCCTTTTCCTTTTTTTGTGAGTGTATATGTGTATGCTTCTGGGTGAGATTTTGTCTGTATAGCTTTGCTTTCACCATTAGTCCTAGGGCTAGGTCCGTCCGTTTTTTTTTTTTTTTTTTTACTTAATTTTTTTTTTCCCCAATAAACGTTTTCTTAATAATTTTTTCCTTATTTTCTATTTTTAGAAATTAAAAAAAAAATTAATAAGTTTTTTCATATTTTTTATTTTAAAAACTTAAAAAAATTTTTCTTAATATTTTTTTAATTTTTATTATAAAAAATTAATAAATCTATTTTTAAAAATTAAAAAATATTTTTCTGAATACATTTATTCTTAACAATTTTTTTTTCTTTTTTTTATTATAATAGCTTTATTTTATTTTATTTTATCCTCTTTCTTTCTTTCTTTCTATTTTTTTCTCCCTTTTATTCTGAGCCATGTGGATGAAAGGCTCTTGGTGCTCCAGCCAGGCATAAGGGCTGTGCCTCTGAGGTGGGAGAGCCAACTTCAGGACACTAGTCCACAAGAGAACTCCCAGCTCCACGTAATACCAAATGGCAAAAATCTCTCAGAGATCTCCATCTCAACATCAAGACCCAGCTTCACTCAACGACCAGCAAGCTACAGTGCTGGACACCCTATGCCAAACAACTAGCAAGACAGGAACACAGCCCCATCCATTAGCAGAGAGGCTGCCTAAAATCATAATAAGGCCACAGACACCCCAAAACACACCAACAGACATGGACGTGCCCACCAAAAAGACAAGATACAGCCTCATCCACCGGAACACAGGCACTAGTCCCCTCCACCAGGAAGCCTACACAACCCACTGAACCAACCATAGCCACTGGGGACAGATAGCAAAAACAACGGGAACTATAAACCTGCAGCCTGTGAAAATGAGACTCCAAACACACTAAGATAAGCAAAATGAGAAGACAAAAAACACATAGCAGGTGAAGGAGCAGGGTCAAAACACACCAGACTTAACAAATGAAGAGGAAATAGGCAGCCTACCTGAAAAAGAATTCAGAATAATGATAGTAAAGATGATCCAAAATCTTGGAAATAGAATAGACAAAAGGCAAGAAACATTTAACAAGGACGTAGAAGAACTAAAGAGGAACCAAGCAACGATGAAAAACACAATAAATGAAAGTAAAAATACTCTAGATGGGATCAATAGCAGAATAACTGAGGCAGAAGAACAGATAAGTGACCTGGAAGATAAAATAGTGGAAATAACTACTGCAGAGCAGAATAAAGAAAAATAATGAAAAGAACTGAGGACAGACTCAGAGACCTCTGGGACCACATTAAACGCACCAACATTCGAATTATAGGGGTCCCAGAAGAAGAAGAGAAAAAGAAAGGGACTGAGAAAATATTTGAAGAGATTATAGTTGAAAACTTCCCTAATATGGGAAAGGAAATAATTAATCAAGTCCTGGAATCACAGAGAGTCCCATACAGGATAAATCCAAGGAGAAACACTCCAAGACACATATTAATCAAACTATCAAAAATTAAATATAAGGAAAACATATTAAAGGCAGCAAGGGAAAAACAACAAATAACACACAAGGGAATCCCCATAAGGTTAACAGCTGATCTTTCAGCAGAAACTCTGCAAGCCTTAAGGGAGTGGCAGGATATACTTAACGTCATGAAGGAGAAAAACCTACAACCAAGATTACTCTATCCAGCAAGGATCTCATTCAGATGTGATGGAGAAATTAAAACCTTTACAGACAAGCAAAAGCTGAGAGAGTTCAGCACCACCAAACCAGCTTTACAACAAATGCTAAAGGAACTTCTCTAGGCAAGAAACACAAGAGAAGGAAAACACCTACAATAACAAACACAAAATACTTAAGAAAATGGGAATAGGGACATACATATCAATAATTACCTTAAATATAAATGGATTAAATGCTCCCACCAAAAGACACAGACTGGCTGAATGGATACAAAAGCAAGACCCATATATATGCTGTCTACAAGAGAACCACTTCAGACCTAGAGACACATACAGACTGAAAGTGAGGGGATGGAAAAAGATATTCCATGCAAATGGAAATCAAAAGAAAGCAGGAGTAGCAATTCTCATATCAGACAAAATAGACTTTAAAATAAAGACTTACAAGAGACAAAGAAGGACACTATATAAGGATCAAGGGATCGATCCAAGAGGAAGGTATAAAAATTGTAAATATTTTAGCACCCAACATAGGAGCACCTCAATACATAAGGCAAATCCTAACAGCCATAAAATGGGAAATCAAGAGTTCCACAATCATAGTAGGGAACTTTAACACCCCACTTTCACCAATGGACAGATCATCCAAAATGGAAATAAATAAGGAAACACAAACTTTAAATGATACATTAAACAAGATGGATTTAATTGATATTTATAGGACATTCCACCCTAAAACAACAGAATACACATTTTTCTCAAGTGCTCATGGAACATTCTCCAGGATAGATCATAACTTGGGTCACAAATCAAGCCTTGGTAAATTTAAGAAAATTGAAATCGTATCAAGTATCTTTTCCGACCACAACGCTATGAGACTAGATATCAATTACAGGAAAAGATCTGTAAAAAATACAAACATATGGAGGCTACACAATACATTACTTAATAACGAAGTGATCACTGAAGAAACCAAAGGGGAAATCAAAAAATACCTAGAAACAAATGACAATGGAGACACGACGACCCAAAACCTATGGGATGCAGCAAAAGCAGTTCTAAGAGGGAAGTTTATAGCAATACAAGCCTACATCAAGAAACAGGAAACATCTCGAATAAACAACCTAACCTTGCACCTAAAGCAATTAGAGAAAGAAGAGCAAAAAAAAACCCAAACCTAGCAGAAGGAAAGAAATCATAAAGATCAGATCAGAAATAAATGAAAAAGAAATGAAGGAAACAGTAGCAAAAATCAATGAAACTAAAAGCTGGTTCTTCGAGAAGATAAACAAAATTGATAAACCATTAGCCAGACTCATCAAGAGAAAAAGGGGGAAGACTTAAATCAAAAGAATTAGTAATGAAAAAGGAGAAGTAACCACTGACACTGCAGAAATACAAATGATCATGAGAGATTACTACAAGCAACTCTATGTCAATAAAATGGACAACTTGGAAGAAATGGACAGATTCTTAGAAATGCACAACCTACCGAGACTGAACCAGGAAGAAATAGAAAATATGAACAGACCAATCACAAGCACTGAAATGAAACTGTGATTAAAAATCTTCCAACAAACAAAAGCCCAGGACCAGATGGCTTCACTGGCGAATTCTATCAAACATTTAGAGAAGAGCTAACACCTATCCTTCTCAAACTCTTCCAAAATATTGCAGAGGGAGGAACACTCCCCAACTCATTCTACGAGGCCACCATCACCCTGATACCAAAACCAGACAAAGATGTCACAAAGAAAGAAAACTACAGGCCAATATCACTGATGAACATGGATGCAAAAATCCTCAACAAAATACTAGCAAACAGAATCCAACAGCACATTAAAATGATTATACACCATGATCAAGTGGGGTTTATTCCAGGAATGCAAGAATTCTTCAATAATCGCAAATCAATCAACATGATACATCATATTAAAAATTGAAGAAGAAAAACCATATGATCATCTCAATAGATGCAGAGAAAGCTTTTGACAAAATTCAACACTCAGTTATGATAAAAGCCCTGCAGAAGGTGGGCATAGAGGGAACTTTCAACATAATAAAGGACATATATGACAAACCCACAGCCAACATTGTCCTCAGTGGTGAAAAACGGAAACCATTTCCACTAAGATCAGGAACAAGACAAGGTTGCCCACTCTCATCACTATTATTCAGCATAGTTTTGGAAGTTTTAGTCACAGCAGAGAAGAAAAAGAAATAAAAGGAATCCAAATCAGAAAAGAAGAAGTAAAGCTGTCACTGTTTGCAGATGACATGACACTATACATAGAGAATCCTAAAACTGCCACCAGAAAACTACTAGAGCTACTCAATGAATTTGGTAAAGTAGCAGGATACAAAATTAATGCACAGAAATTTCTTGCATTCCTATATACAAATGATGAAAAATCTGAACATGAAATTAGGGAAACACTCCCATTTACCATTGCAACAAAAAGAATAAAATACCCAGGAATAAACCTACCTAAGGAGACAAAAGACCTGTATGCAGAAAATTATAGGACACTGATGAAAGAAATTAAAGATGATACAAATAGATGGAGAGATATACCATGTTCTTGGATTGGAAGAATCAACACTGTGAAAATGACTGTACTACCCAAAGCAATCTACAGATTCAATGCAATCCCTATCAAACTACCACTGGCATTTTTCACAGAACTAGAACAAAAAATTTCACAATTTGTATGGAAACAGAAAAGACCCCGAATAGCCAAAGCAATCTTGAGAACGAAAAATGGAGCTGGGGGAATCAGGCTCCCTGACTTCAGACTATATTACAAAGCTTCAGTAATCAAGACCTTTTGGTACTGGCACAAAAACAGATATATAGATCAATGGAAGAGGATAGAAAGCCCAGAGATAAACCCACGTACATATGGTCACCTTATCTTTGATAAAGGAGGCAAGCATATACAGTGGAGAAAAGACAGCCTCTTCAATAAGTGGTGCTGGGAAAATTGGACAGGAACATGTAAAAGTATGAAATTAGAACACTCCCTGACACCATACACAAAAATAAACTCAAAATGGATTAAAGACCTAAGTGTAAAGCCAGACACTATCAAACTCTTAGAGGAAAACATAGGCAGAACACTCTATGACATAAACCGCAGCAAGATTCTTTTTGACCCAGCTCCTAGAGAAATGGAAATAAAAACACAAATAAACATATGGGACCTAATGAAACTTAAAAGCTTTTGCACAGCAAAGGAAACCATAAACAAGACTAAAAGACAGCCCTCAGAATGGTAGAAAATATTTGCAAATGAAGCAACTGACAAAGGATTAATCTCCAAGATTTACAAGCAGCTCATGCAGCTCAATAACAAAAAAACAAACAACTCAATCCAAAAATGGGCAGAAGACCTAAATAGACATTTCTCCAAAGGAGATATACAGATGGCCAACAAACACATGAAAGAATGCTCAACATCATTAATCATTAGAGAAATGCAAATCAAAACTACAATGAGGTATCATCTCACACTGGTAAGAATGGCCATCATCAAAAAATCCAGAAACAATGAATGCTGGAGAGGGTGTGGAGAAAAAGGAACACTCCTGCACTGTTGGTGGGAATGTAAATTGATACAGCCATTATGGAGAACAGTATGGAGGTTCCTTAAGGAACTAAAAATGGAACTACCATACGACCCAGCAATCCCACTACTGGGCATATACCCTGAGAAAACCATAATTCAAAAAGAGTCATGTACCAAAATGTTCATTGCAGCTCTATTTACAATAGCCAGGACATGGAAGCAACCTAAGTGTCCATCATCGGATGAATGGATAAAGAAGATGTGGCACATATATACAATGGAATATTACTCAGCCATAAAAATAAATGAAATGGAGGTATTTGTAATGAGGTGGATGGAGTTAGAGTCTGTCATACAGAGTGAAGTAAGTCAGAAAGAGAAAAACAAATACAGTATTCTAACACATATATATGGAATCTAAGGAAAAAAAAAAAAAAAAAGGTCATGAAGAACCTAGTGGCAAGATGGGAATAAAGACCCAGACCTACTAAAGAATGGACTTGAGGATATGGGGAGCGGGAGAGTTGAGATTTGACAGGGTGAGAGAGTGTCTTGGACATATATACACTACCAAATGTAAAATAGATAGCTAGTGGGAAGCAGCGCATAGCACAGGGAGATCAGCTCGGTGCTTTGTGACCACCTAGAGGGGTGGGATAGGGAGGGTGGGAGGGAGGGAGATGCAAGAGGGAAGAGATATGGGAACATATGTATATGTATAACTGATTCACTTTGTTATAAAGCAGAAACTAACACAGCATTGTAAAACAATTATACTTCAATAAATATGTTAAAAAAATAAATAAAGTGCTAGAACATTAAAATAAATAAATAAAAAATAAAGAGAACAGGTAAAGCAAATTAGAATTTTCAGGGCTTTATAATTTCCTTGTAATGGCCACTGTTGTATATAATTTCTGTAACATTATATAATGCTGAGCAACATTTAAAGGGATAATTATTATCCCTTCATTAATTAATATTCTTTTGATATTAAAAAATGAGACTTTTGATGTTTTATGAGTGATTATAACACTAAATGATATAAAATAGAAAGGAAATCAGGCATCTATTAATATATGTTGGACATAAATGATTTAAAAAGATTTGCTTTAAAAAACCTAGAAAACTATAATTGCCATTCCTTTGACTTAATGCTTTATTTCTGAAATTTTACTATGAATAGAGAAGGTTGATTACATCTTGTAAGAATTGCAGCATATGAGCCCAATGATACAAGCCAGCCCAATAGAGAAAATAAACTATAAGGCTAATTGTAGGTCAACAATAAATGCATATTGCTTCTGGAAATTGTGAGATTTTCTGAGCAGTGTAAAAGAAGTGGTTTTTTTCTATTGATTATTTTTGAATATAGAAGTAGTTTAAGCTCAAATAGACAAACCCATAGAGGTTATCTGCTTCAGCTTTTGAACTTTCTCAGAGAAGTCACGCTTTACTCTCAGGAATAACAATGCACTGTGATCAATGCCAGTTCTGTTTTCTTTCTTTCATATTTTGGTCCTCCAAGAAAAAACTATTCTTATGATTTTAAAAATCTGGGCTACCTACTGGGTCAATTGTTGAGTTATCAAGAAGATAACTTATGATCAATTAGGAAATAAACATTTAGTCTCCAAAGAATAGTAGTACTGTGAAAATTAGCTAGCAAAAAAGTTTGCTGAGTTCCATAGAAATACAATTATTCCGGTGAGATTCAATTGGGTAATAAGAGTAATGATTAGTTTTTATGTAACAGATACATCTAAGAAGTGACCCTGAAAACTTCTCTATGGATTTTTAAAAATAATTTTCACAACATGTTTTCTTTATAAAGATATTGTAGATTTGAAAAGTTGTTTCTAAATCCCCTCTTCGAATGGGAAGAATAGCATTCATGGAGAGTGTGAGGCTTTATGAATCAGAGAAACTTGGATGCATATTCTTACTTTGTACCTCTTTAACTACCACCTTATGACAAGCCTCTTAGAGCTTTGGTGCCTCTCCTATCAAATTGCATGGTTTTCCAGTTTTTTGTTTGTTTTGTACTATTTTCTCTAATCCTCTTGGGTGATTCTTTCCTTAGCTTGGGGTAATTTCTGCACAGGAACAAGCTGATCAGTGCTCTGTTGAATCCTTGAGGGCCATTCTCTTCTTGTCTCCTGAACCTCTCTTTGAATCTTTCTCCTCTCCAGTACTCTGTCCTGTGAACTCTGTCTTTCTTTGGGTGTGAGGTGGTATCTCATTGTGGTTTTGATTTGCATTTCCTTAATTATTAGTGATGTTGAACATATTATCATATGCTTGTTGGCCATTTGTATATCTTCTTTAGAGAAATATCTATTTTAGTCTTTTGTCCATTTTCAAATCCAGGTTTGTTGTTTTTGTTTTTGTTTTTTCTGCTGTTTGCTGTTGAGTTGTAGATGATATTTATACATTCTAGATACTAACCCCTTGTTAGATATGTAACTTGCAAATATTTCCTCACATCCCATGGGTTCACTGTTCACTCTGTTGATTGTGTGCTTTGATGCACAGAATTTTGTAATTTTGATAAATTCCCACTTCTTTTTGTTGTGGTTGTTGCCCATGCTTTCGGAGGCATATATAAAGGTCCTTGCCTAATCCAATGTTATTAAGCTTTTACCCTAAGATTTCTTCTAAGAGATTTATAGTTTTAGCTCTTACATTTAGGTTTTTTATCCATTTTGAGTTAATTTTTGTAAATGGTGTAAGGTAAGGATCCAAATTTATTAATTTATGTTTTTGTATGTGGAATGGGAACTGTTTTAAAGAGTGTGTTGATATTGTTGACCAAAAACAAATAAGACTGCCAGATATTTTTCCAGTAAACATGAGTTTAATCGGGAACAAAGAAGAATTTCAATTTTGGGTCTGAAACCATTGTGAGCCATGTGCAAGACCCTGCACACATGGCAAGAGAAGAATGCTTTTATAGAGAGGAAAAGGAAGTTGGGAGGGCTAGAGTAAACAAAGAGTCCATGGCTTTTCATTGGCTGAGTCTTGCCAGGAAAGTGGAGGAGCCTTGTTTCTCCATATTGAACTCTACCATTATCACAGAGCATGGGGGTTTCCCATTCTTTATTTAATTGAGGTTTCTGTTTATTGATTTTATAATATAAAGCACTGTCTATACATGTCAGTTGTCAAATATTATTATTGTTTTTACAATATGTGTTTTCATGATTCCATTTTAAATTTACATCTAGCACCTTTTGGAACTCTTCCTGTATTTGTAGAATTCCTAATTTTGAGAGACCTCCCAACAGAAGGAGTTAGAAACTGATTTTTCCAGCTTCTCTTGAAGCTGGAACACACCAGTCAGGTGAACGCACATGATCTAGAAGTGAGTAATGAATGGAGCTCTGTGTGGCAGATTTTGGAGTGGTGGAGGGATAGCTTACAGATATCTGGCAGCCAAGGACTTCAGGGGTTCTAGTGGCAGCATTTCTTTCCCAGGTCAGAAGTGTGAGCATCACAGAGTTGAATATGTTCTTGGCCACATAAGTCCTAAACATACCAATTACCCTTTAGTATATTCCATGTCTGCTCAAAATAGCCAGAATGATTTCTACTCTTGTCAAATAAGAATACAGACTGATTCTGGAAAGGTCTCTGCTTCTTGATAAAGTGAAGGAAATAAACCTTGACTTGACTGAACTCAGAGTAACAAAATTACAGAAAGGAGAACTGTAGGATCTAGGGTAAAGGGTGGCAGATTTGGATTGTGAGGTTGCTGTATGCTTTCTCTTCTCGTGTTTAGTTCATTCTACATATCATTGCCTCATTTCTTTTGATTAAGGACCACATACTTCATGAAGGAGGAGTACAGACAGTGTCTTTGATTCCATGCCCAAGTGTTTTCATTGTTGACATTTTTCAGGCTACGTTGTTGAAAATTAAACCTATTAAGTGATTTATCCACAAATATTAACCTAAAATTAAACTCTCAACCACCACCCAGACTTTACTGAAAGGGGGAGGTCAATGGGGAAAAATCCCTCTTCACTTCAAATTGCCCACAATACATGAAAGAAAATAGGGAAAACAACATAACTTTCAAAGATATGACACTTACCTATCTGCATGCATACAAACATACTACTACACACACACACACACATAAAGTGACCCTGTAAAATATAACAGGGTTTTAATCTTAAACAATTCACAGAAGTCCCAATACTAACTTTCCAGACTCCATTTTGTCATTCACCATGGAAGAAAACTTCATTTCTCTCATAAATGTAACACATCCATAGAATATAAAGAAGGCAGAGGAGAAGAAAGATACTGTTGGCTGAAATAGTTGTGTTTAATACCTGATAGCATTACTGGAGGAAGAGTGAATCCTGAATCCTATTCGTGAACTAATAAGTAGAGCGTGTATCTGAACTTCATGGAAATTAGGTTAAAGCCAGGAATCATTCAGTTTTTCTTTCTCTTAACATTCATCTCGAAGGATTTTGTTACCTGAGGAATGTAAAAACTGCCATTTGCCATTTACCTAATGCAAATTGTGTGCCAGTTTTTTTGTACTTACTATATTATTTAAAATCTCAAAACCATTCTCCAAGGTAAAAGTAACATGCCACTTTTAGACATGGGAAAATTGTCAACTTCATAATCATTAGGCTATAATTTAAATATATTTTTGTTTGAATTCCAAACTTATGTTATTCCTCTATTCTATGAAATATAAACAGATATTCACCATTTAGAATACATTCTGTGAATATAGATAACAGGATCTCCCCTGTAAGTATGAAATATTTTTTTTCAGTCCTTGCTGAGCATAGGAGGAATCAGGTAAACTATGACGTTGAATTTTGTTTTCCAACTTCGTTCATTTTCATAGATATATGAAACCATTTGCTTTGTCATGTGACTGTTTACATACCCAATCATAGACACTCCTCAAACTTCCCTGCTAGTTTATTTCTCATGGCAAGACTTGATGTCATTCTCTCTTTAATAAATGATTTAATAAGCTCTTATTCAACACTTACCATATGCAAATCACACAGAAAAAAACCTGGTAAAAATGAGCCATAGCTGATTATTTTGAAAGTAGGAGAATATTCCAATTCTCCTCTTCTCGCCACATATTAGAAGAGGTATACAAATGCATCTCTGGTGAGGTGTTAGGAGAATATAATTTAAAACATAATGATACATGCAATCGGTAGCATAGGCTATTATAAAGCAGTGAGAATTGTATATTTCTGTAAGCTTACAAATTTGTTTTGAAATACATGAAGAAGAGAGGAAGTTCCTGCTGGATTAATAGCATTAGCCAAAGTATAAAAGTTTGCTTTGAGAAAAATAAATTTTAGAGAACCTCTGATAGAACTATGTTGAGTATCTGATCTAATTTAGTGGGAGATGAGAATGATGAAGTAGTTTGGAAAAATATCATGAACGTCTGCAACCAGCACTGAAAGCTTGAATTTTAGTCTGAAGACAACTAATTACAAATAAAACCATTAAGAACTGGCTTCTCTTTTCTATTTTAAGAAAATATCACTGGAAATTATGTAAATGTGGATGAGATGGGTGAGAGAATTGAAGGTAATGGGACCAGTACAGAAAGGAGGTGATGAAGGCCTAAAATCAGACAGCCAGTAATGGAAAAAAGTGTGTACAGTGTATACTGTCAACATACAGATGTGCAGTTATAGGAAAGTGAGGGTTTAGGAAGACATGCAATGAGGCCAAGAACTCAGGTGAATGAATAGATATAATCATATAATAATATTAGGTTGGGAGAGTCATGAAGATCATAGTTTAATGATTCAATCACTCCTCATTTTTCAGTTGAAAAAAACATTACTAGAGAGAGTCATTTTAATGATAGGAATATGTAGAGTTCTTCAGGTATCTTGGGGCAAGTCAATACTAATAATCACTGACACAGTAAGAGGACATTGATGAGTAGATAAGATAATCAAGGTCCTGAGGAAAACTAGGGTTCTTGGATCTAAGTCCAATATTCTTTCTAATCATTTATTTACTAAATCAGAAATTATTATTAAGCAACTAGTGGTGTCTAATGTAAGCAAAAGAGACTTAGCTCTTGCCTTCAGAAAGCTTACATTCTAGTTAAGGAGTGAAAAAAAAGCCTGTAAATAAATGTCAGTTATAAAATGAACAGTCTTCAAAGAAGAAAAAAGAGAGTTATGACAGAGAATGGGAGAAAGAAAATGGCATAAATAGGAAAATTACAGAAATCTTCAGTGAGGATTGTAAGTTAAAAGGGAGACCTGAAAGATAAGTATACCTCCATAAGAAAAACTAAGATAAAATCATTCTAGGTAGAGGAAACAGTGTGCACTATGACCCTGATATTAGAGAGATCTTGGCACATGTTTTACAAATATAAAGAAAGAATCCATACGTAGATTACAGCAGGAAGTATTAAATTTATATTAAGGCTTTATAAGAGAGGTTAGGAATGGATATATTGAAGGAGTAAAGGGAATAGAAATAATCAAAGCCAAGGAGAGTATTAAATTAAACATGAAAGTCATGTAGAAAGTGAAAGAAGAAACTTAAGGTCAGAAATTTGGAGCTTCCTTTTACGAAAAATGGAGTCAGAGAAGTATAATAATTGCAATAATAAAAGTGACAAGAGAAGTAAAAGACATGAAAGAACGTGTAGAAAAAGAACTCAAAGCAGAACAATTTAAAAAAGTAGAAGATCAACTATGTTAAACGCTGTTGGGTTGAAATATAAAATTAGAATATAAAAGGTCATTGTGTTTTCCAAATGAAACTCTTCCCAAAACAGTTTAAATGTATTGTGGACAAGGAACAGTTAAGTGTTGGAGAGTCACATGCATCATTTTCATTTAGTGGTAAGTAGGCGATCCAAGATGAAAAGACTTAAAGACTTGGATAAATTTTCCCTCTGTAGGACCAATAGCTATGGGTGACCCAAAATAAAACCTGGACCAATAGGTAATATTTAGTTATAAAAAGAGTTAAAAGTATTATCATAATATGTAAAATATCCACTGCATGTTACTACTATTCAAATAAAATATGTATTTATACACACATAAATACCTAATGTAATATAAAGTTGAATATAACCAAATTTAATTTCCACAACAATATTTTTATTCCACTTTTTAAGATTATAAAGTTCTTTCTCAGAAAGATTTAAAACTTACATAAGAGGGAAGCATATCTAGAATGGCAGAGCAGGGGTCTCCAAAATCTACTCCTCCTTAAAAGCAGAGAGAACACTGAGAAATCAGTTGTCAAATCAACTTTTTCAGAAGTCTGGAAATTAACAAAGGACTGGAAAAATTTTAATTTTTTAAGAAAAATAGCTGATTCTCAGTAAGAGCAGTGATCTTTCAGGTGCTTTACTTTGTCCCAATTCCATCTTCTCTTCTGCTCTGCAGAATCCTTGAACTGAACACTGTAGTAACCATGGAGGCCAAGAAAACCAGCAATCTAGCAGACAAAGGAGAGATAATATGGATCTGGAGCTCCCACAAGAACTCCTTTCCCCAGAAGTATTCCTATTTGACCTGTCTAGCAGCTTTCTGGAAAATTCCCACTCACAAGACTCCTCTTTATTTGACCTGATTTGTGTCCTTGTTCATGGGGAAACCGTATTTTCAGGGAATTTGTTAAAGCAATCAGCAGCAATTATTTATCATTGTAGTTGCCTGAGAAAGTGATACCAAGTGATACCAAACAAGACACTGCCGAAACATCTTAAAAGGAAAGTCTGGAAAATATGATGCCTATAGGAACCTTTGAAATGCTCCAACACATTTCTCTGGAGCTAGAAAGACACTTGCATGTACAGGTCTGTGCTTGCCCTGGAAAGCCTCAACATCTCACCTCTCTCTGACCTTAATGTTCTAAACAGTCAGGAAGTGAAGAGTAAGGCAGAGCTGTAAAATGCCAGGGTGACAAACATGTACCCCAACAACCCTACACCACCACAAATCCTTGGGAAAAACTGTGAGACTTATTGTTTTAAAATATTTAAAGAAATATCTATGTAATCATTAGCTGATCACTAAGGTAACCAAGCACAGACCTCAGTGGCTTCATACAAAAAAATATACTTCACAGAATTAGTCTAGGAAACTCAGGAGACAAGCAACAGTAAAACATGGCAACGATAGCAAATCCTGTGGAGGAAGAATATGATTTTAAAAGTTACCACATTATATTTTTAAAAATGTCAAGTTTTCTACAAAAATATACAAAACATGCAAAAAATAGGAAGCTATAACTTATACACAGGAAAAAAGGGTCAATAGAATCTGTTTCTAAAGAAGCCCAGTTACTGGACTTGCTAAAGAAAGACTTTATATTAGCTATTATAAATATGTTCAAAGGACAAAAGTAAACCATGTTCAAAAAATTAAAGCAATAAATGAAAAAAAGCTTTACCAAAGAAAAAATCTAATAAGGAAATATAAATTACATTATAAAAATAAAAATTATAGAGTTGAAAAGTTCTATAACTGAAAAGCATAAAAGGTACTACAGAGGTTAAACAGAGTTGAGTTTTCAAAACAAAAAATCAGAAACTTGAAGATAGGTGAATTGAAGTTATCTAGTCTGAAGAAAACCAGTTAAAAAAATTAAAATTCATAGGTGTTTGGAACACCGCTAGACACCAGCATAAACATAATTAAAGTCCCAGAAGGAAAGAAGAGAAAGATAAAGGAGCAGAAATATTTTAAGAAAAAAATTTCCAAAATCTTCCCAAATTTATTGAAGAACTAATGTACATACTCAAGGAACTCAATGAACTTCAACTAGGACAAAATCTTCCTTTTCTGGTTGAAATGACAATACCATAAACCAATAATTATAAAACTGGGTTGACACCCTTTTTATATAAATATATAATGTGAATAAGAATAATAACACAAAGGAGGTGGGAAGGGATGAAGCTATATAGAAACAAAAATTTTATACTATTGAACTTAAGTTGGAAGTACTTTCTTTGGAACTAGATTGTTTTAAGTTAATGTTAGTTTTAATGTCCAGAGCAATTGCTAAGAAAATATTTCAAAAAGATAGTAAAGAAAGCAACATGGGGATTAAAGTGGTACACAAAGAAATATGTATTTTCAAAAACAGAAAGGAAGGAATGAAAAAAAGGGGAACAAAAAATCTGAGACATATAGAAATAAGTCATGAAATCACAGATACGATTCTTGTCTTATCAATAATCAAAGTAAACACAAATGAATTAAACACACCAATCAAAGGTAAAGAATGGAAAGAGTAGCACAATTAATTAAAAAAAAAAACATGTTTAAAAAACAAATAGGGCTTCCCTGGTGGCGCAGTGGTTGGGAGTCTGCCTGCCGGTGCAGGGGACACGGGTTCGGGCCCTTGTCTGGGAGGATCCCACGTGCCGCGGAGCGGCTGGGCCCGTGAGCCACGACTGCCGAGCCTGCGCGTCTGGAGCCTGTGCTCCGCAATGGGAGAGGCCCGCGCACCGCGATGAAGAGTGGCCAACGCTCGCTGGAACTGGAGAGGGCCCTCGCACAGAGACGAGGACCCAGCACACCCAAAAATAAATAAATTAAAAAAAAAAAAAACCAAATAAGTTGAAAGTAAAAGAATGGTGAAAGATATTTGTACAAATATTAACTAAAAGAGAGCTGGAGTGGATATATTGCAGCAGACAAAAATAGACATTAAAGAAAAAAAATACTAGAGGCATAGAAGGAAATGCCCTACTTTTTGGAATATCTTTTATAATGATAAAACTGTCAATCTATTAGGAAAACGTAACAATTACAAACACATATACGCTTAACAATATAGTCCAAAATTTATGAAGCAAAAATAGACATAATTGAATAAAAAAATTGAAAATTAAATAATAATTGGGTATTCCAAACTCAACTTTCAATAATGGAAATAACTAGTAGAAATAATATTAGTGAGGAAATAGAAAAATTTAACTATAAACCAACTATAGTTGAGAATTATCTATAGAACACTCTACCAACAACAGCAGAATACACTTTGTTTTCAAGTACACATAGAACATTCTTCAGGATACACTATATATTAGGCCATAAAACAACCCTCAATAAATTTAAAAGGATAGACAACCTAAAAAGTATGTATTCCCACCACAATGGAACTAAATTAGAAATCAATAACATAAGGAAATTTGTGAAATTTAAAAGAAAATTTGGGAAATTTGAAAGTGTGTGAAAATTAAACAACGCATACATAAATAACCAAAGTGTCAAGAAGCAATGAGGAAAAATGAAAACATACTTTGAGGTGAATGAAAATTTAAATACAATGTACCAAAACTTATGGAATGCAGCTAAAGCAGTGCTTATGGGGGAATCTATAACTGTTAACAACTGTGAAAAAAAAGAAAAATCTAAACAATCCCAAAACTCATTTTCCATCTCAAGAAACTAGGAAAAATATTAAACTAAACCCAAGGGAGCCAAAAGAAGGAAGTTATATAGATTAGAGCAGGAATATACAAAATAGAAACAGTACAACAAGAGAGTAAATTAATTAAACTAAAGGTTAGATCTCTGGAAATATCAACTTAATAAGCACAGAGAAAGCATCTAACAAATCTAACAAAATCCAACACCCTTTCATGATAATGTCATTCAACAAACTAGGAATACAGAATTTCATCAACATGAAAAAGGACATCTATGAAAAAAAAGAGAGCTAGCATCATACTTAATGCAAGAAGACTGAATGCTTTTTCTCTAAGATCAGGAACAAGACAATGATGTCTGCTCTCACCACTTCTATTGAATATTACACTGGAGGTTCTCTCCAGAGAAATTAGGCAAGGAAATAAAAGGTATCCAGATTAGAAAGGAAGAAATAAAACTATTCCACTTGCAGATGGCATGACCTGTGTTTATAAAATCCTTAAAAAATCACAAAAATGGACAAAAAAAGCACATTCATAGAGATGGAAAATATGTGTGTTTTCCTGAAAGGGAAAAATTGGGGTTGTCTGCTAGTTGGTATGGAGTTTCTTTTGGGGCTGATGAAAATGTTCTGGAATTAGATAGTGTTGAAGGTTGAACAACTCTATAAATATATTAAACACACTGAATTGTACACTGTGAAACAGTGAATTTTATATGTTAGTTTTATCTCAACAAAGCTGCCATTAAAAAATACACAAGGTCAGGGTTAGTAAAAAGAGTAGCTGTGATTTGGGCCTACATCTAAATTCGTGTTCTTTTTATTATAAAGAATTAATTATGAGGAAAATATTATACTCATTAATGAAAAACATTGAGCCTGATATACTGAATGATTAAAGTATATAACCACATTCATGAACAGAAGAGCTGGAAGTAAGGTTTAAAATAAGATTTGCCTGCCCTTGCAAAAGCTGTATACCTCCCTAAGTGCCTTATGTGGAGTAAACAAATTAAGAGAACAGAATCTGAATTTGTATCAGGTAATATCATTTTACACAGTTTCTGAATTTATTGTAAGCAACAATATAGGATAAATTTTTTTCTCAAGACTTCTAGTCATCAGTATTAATTTTCTGACAAACTTAAGCTTCATTCAGTTTCTTACTACTTTGCATTTTATAGACATGTTCTACTTAATTTTCATTTCTATAATTCATCTGTTCAACATTTGCATATTGAGCACCTACTAGATGCCAAGAATTATTATTGGCTCTGGGTAAAATATTTTACTTTTATTGTCTTTTTCTCAAATGTTTCTAAATACTAGTTCCTATTTATGACCTTTGTAAGTTTTTCTTGTAATTGATGGTAGTAGAGTTGTCTTCTTACTGTTAGAAATATTTACACTTTCTCAAAGTGTTTTTTTCATCCATGAATACACTGCAGAAAAATACTGCAACACACATAAAAATGGAACTATTAAAGAGATTCCTTTGTTAATTTGAAAAAAGTTTTAACTATAAATGAGTAAAATTAACATAAATATGTGTATATTTGTGTAAGCACACATAAACTCACACATACATATGATGTACAATGAAACTAATATCTATTACAAAACATTTATTTCATCCCACATAGTCCCCAAATCTGGCTCCAGGTCTCTGTGGATTAATTATTCAGGAAGGAAGCCATATTCTTCTGGTTTCTTCATTACTCAATCTTGATTCAGCTTCATTTTCTTTTAAGGTTCATTGTGATTAATGATGCACTCCATTTAGGAAAACAAAAGAATTCTAATTCTCTGTAAATTCAGAGTTTGTTCTCTTGAGAATTACCACTCCTCTGGTAACTAGACAGCCTTAATATATGCTAGTTTTTGTTTGATGACATAAAGGCCAAAAGGAAAAGTCATCTTATGACTACTTTTAATGAGTTATTAGATAAATACATTTTCTAGATAATTTAATCTTATCATTAGATTTCAAAGTGCTTTAAGAAAAGCCTTTCAATATGTATGTCAGTTCTCAATTATCTATATTAATGGAGAGGAGCATCATCAGTGTGTATAATGCAAAATGGATGAAAATATACATATATTTGACTTAGAGGGCACCTATGTCATATGCTCAAAGAATAAGTAAAATTCAAATCAAGCAATGAGATTGAGTTAGAAAGATCCTTCCCAGTAGGCAATCTGTTTTTGCCATTGCATAGTCCATGTTACTGCTAAACTTTTGCCCATATTTTCTTTTTTCAATCATAATGTTGAACATTTTCATCTTCCAGATGTAAACAATTGTGCTAGCACAAGCAAAGAAGTACATAGCCTCTTGTGAGTTTTCTAACTAAATGGCTTATCCCTCCTTGAGTAGTTGAGAGAGAGAATCATACTGTATTAGAAATGCATTTTATAATACTTGCTGGGCAGAATACAAGGAGTAAAGACCCCCAGAGAGTCAGGATGGGTAAAGGTATAGGAATTGAATAATATATTCAGGACCTATGAAGTGCTCTCTACTTAGTTTAATTATTGCTAATAGCTAATTAATTTCAAAACACTGATTCAGACTTCCACTATGTGCAAGAAAATGTTCCAGGAGCTGAGGATTCTATGGTGAGCTTAACTTACAGCAGGAAACACCCATATCAAAAGAGTAATTGCAAATTACTTAGTCATGAATTTTGTAATTTATTATTCCTACAAGGTAAATGTTGAGAGTTAAAGAAACTTATGGAAAGTGTGCTTACCTTGTATAAATAGAAGAGCGGTCAGGGAAGACCTTTGTTTAAGTGATATTTCACTTGTGACCAGACTATATGACAAGAAATTGTAGGATGATGTGGGGTGATGATACAGAAAAGCAATATATGTAATGATCTAGAGTCAAAATTGTAAAGCCTGTTTAAGGAACCCAAAGAATTTTAATATTAGCTTTAAGCAGAAGTAAATATGCTATAAAAGCTGATAAAAAGTTTGGTTTATGGTTGCTTACTTCCAGGGCCCCTTCAAGAACTCTACATTGCTGTGAATGGTATTCCAAGCTAGGAGGGGAAACCAGGTCCAGAAACATGTCAATGTCAACCTTTTTTTTTTATTTTCAAAAATTTCTTGAGTTCTGAAAAGAAAGAAATCTATATCTCCAAGTCTCTCTTAATGTGATGCGATTTATTTTCTCCTACTGATAACTACTGACTTTAGTACCTAACTTTGCATTTATGCCTTTTTTTATCGACAGAATTGTCTAAGCTTCAGACTCCCCACGCCCATATATCTGACCTGGTTTTAAGTAAGCAGCAAATTGAACACAAGATAGCACAGCAATAAGAAATCAATCAGAGTGGCTAATGTGATGCATCCTAATTTGATCTTTCCAATTTTTAAGATTGCTAAAGACCATCACATTTAACTTTTCTCTACAGTGTGAATTATTCTAGTCCTTTTTTATACCTTTAAAATAAACAGTACCAATAATCATCACAATTTTAAAAATAACAAATATGGTTCTATTAGAGAAATCCAATTTTAAAAATGGGATTTTCTCTTCGGAAAAAAGTTATTTACTATTCAAATTCTGAACAGTCTCCAGAATATTGTGGATTGCAGAATGTAGAGAGATTGATTATAAATGATTATTGGGTTCTAAAACAGTGGCACTGAAAAAATGGAGAAAACTTCCATAAAAGAAACAGAAAATTTGACTAGCTATTTCAGGATCTTACTTATTTCCTTTCTCTTGAGGGAAAAAAAAAGTCCAATATTTAGTTATAGATGTAAGGTTTTTTTCCTCCTAAAAAATCTCTTAAAATGACTGTCTTTTCTAAAGTTATCTTTATTGCTAAATCTGTCAATAAGAAAAAGATAAAGAATGAAAGAGAAAAATAGGAAATAAATTTTAAAAGTAGAGGAAGACCGTTGGACATAGTGGCTAGGAGTGTGGGCTCCAGAGCTAAGGTGCTTGGGTTCAAATTTGTGTTCAGCTGTGTAACCCCGAATAACTTACTTCTATCAGTTTTCTGAAAAGTAAAATGGAGACAATAATAGCCACTACCTCATAGGGTTTTTAAGAGAATTGAGATCATTTATGTAAAGTTTATAGCTTCTAGCAAGTAGAAAGAACCCCATGAAAGCAGGTTGAGTCTATATTGGCAAGAAATTCACAGAATATAGAATATTAACATAATGTTTCATTATTGGTAATCAATAAAATATAAGTTAAAATACTGGAAATTATTAAATTTTTCTATCAATTGGCAAAAAGTAATAAAAAATCATTTTAGCCAGTATTTTTGATAGTACTGGGGAAACTTATCCATAAGTTTATTGCCGCAGACCGGCTGCAGAAAGCTAGAAGTTCCTGGCGGTGAGGGGTAAGGAACTGAAAAGCACCAGTATGGGGTCAGAAGGGCCAAGACAACTGATGGTTGCAAGGCAAGTTTATTCAAAGAGCATGAATGTATATATAGGTTTAGTACGGAACGAATATCAGACAATACATCAGTAAACCTTGTATTTCCACATAATTCTGTCGCCACTATCTATGCGCCACTATCTATGCACCACTATCTATGCACCACTATCTATGCGTCAGCATGCCTTATGGGCCATTCTTTGGAGATACAGACTTCCCCCTCAGGGCAGCACGTCCTTCTTCTGGGGAACAACCAGGGGCTCCTAGATGCAGAGCAGGCACCTGGAGCGAAACTGGCCGCAAGCCATTTTCCTTTTTTACGCTCAATACCGCAGCGTCAGGAGTGCATACCAAGAGAGAGACAAGCAGTTCTCCGGAAAGCAGAAAGCTGAATAAGCTTACAGCTTGGGGGCCACCACAGTTTATAGTATTATAAATGGAGGTGATATTTTCAAGGGGCACTTTTATAGTGAATATCAATTTTTAAAGTTAAAATTTTAATAGGATATATTTGCAGCATTATTTGAAGAAAAAAAATAGAGATAATCTAAATAGCTATCAATATGATACTCATAAAATGTGTGATAAGTCCAAATTGCAAAAATGTGGTTTCAAAATATTTAACTTATTTTGGATATTCATGAAAATACAATGCCTATACAGACATTATATGGAGTAGATGCAATATCAAAGTCAAGCTTATTTTATTCTGTAATTTAAAAATTTTAGTAGTCATTTAGATAAATCATTACAAGTAGGGGAAAGGAGCATTGAAATAATGTTGTCTTTTATATCAACTTTAGAACTGCAGAACAAGATCTTGTTAACTTGGAACAAAGTTATAGTTACTAAAAGGTTTAAAAACACTGAAGTGAAACAAAAATAACTTGTATTACTTTTCTGCAATTTATTACCAATGTTCAGGTTTCTATAGTAGAATATTTAATTTATTGCCAAGACTGAATAGAATATCAGGTCTTGTTTTAGGAAAAAAAAAATAGTATCTACATATTTAGTGAACTAAAATATATATTGAGGTCTGTGTTACTTACTTTTATTCATTCACTTAACAAATTAGGGCCTGCTATGTGTTTCACCAAAAACAAAGTAATAACAACGTTTCCCTTATGAAACTTGCATTATTTTGAGGGAGAGGTGTGGAATTAAGCAAAATCCATTAAAAAGACATTTAGGGGGTGAGGAGAGATAGATAGAGATGACACTTCCTGGTCCCCCTGGAAACAAAGCCTGAGACAAGTATTTGGTACAGGAGTTTATTTGGAAGGAATAGAGTGATAAAGTAGACAATATATGATATGAAATAAGAGGAGAAAAAGCCAAAAAAGTGTAGATCATTTGAGGTTGCTCATATAGACAAAATATGCTTGAGTCCGCAGATACTTCCAGAAAATGAACAGACAGGTTCCCAGAAAAGTCCATCCAAAGAGCAGAGGATGGGTCATGTATCCGCTGCCTCCATCCCTCATTGTTTGGGGAGCATCCAGGAGACATATGGGCAGACTTAGGCTAGGAGTGTCACAATAGGTGAGCTGTGAGAATGCACTAGCCGAGCACGAAAGCATCCATCATTGCGTCTGAAGTTCATTTTCTTCCCCAGTTTAGCAGAAAGCCAGCCTTGTAAAGAGCTGGCTCATATTATGTGCACTCAGTGGAGAACAGGACTGAGGATTGCCACTTACCTACCATGTTGTGGCCATTGCTGAACTGATAAAAGCAAGTGGAAGGGTAGGAGTGAAATCCTGGAGGGCGCCAAGATGAAATGTGAGCAAAGGGCTCAAAAAGAGATGTTTGGCATTGACAACTCTTTGCAGATATTATCTGTAAAAGGGAAAGAAAAATGGGGCCATCAAAAGAGGAGTTTTTATTCCGTGTTTTTTAAAGACTGCAGCAATAACTCCATTCTTGTATGCTGAGAGGAATATCCCAGTAGAGAGGGTAAAAACTTGACTACACAGGGACCAAAAACGGAATTGCTGGGATCGTGTCCTTGGAAGGCAATGTGTTACTTAAACTGATGACACTAATTTGCTGCTGAGAGAGGATTATGAAATGTAGATTCACCATGTAGCCATCACGATCTGGTAGAAAGGGGAAACTTAGAGGCTTAACGTTAAATTCATAAAGCACACACTATTTTTGGTTAATTTTCCATGGTGCCTGATGGAAAATATAGGGTGAAAATTTTCCCATAAACTACACTTGGTGCTTCCACTGAGTAAAAGCTTGGCTCTGAGGACTTCTCTTTTCTCTAAACACTGGAAAGATTAATATTCACATTCTACAAGTAAATAACAACCAAGCATAAAGCTAAATTGAATTATTTCTTTTTTAGATGTATGCAAACTTGTGGTTTTCTATTTTATGATACCCTGTGCTGTTTACTAAAATACACACACAAAAAGAGTTACCATGGTAATACATAGGTAATACCTCTGTGTTTTTTTTAGTACATGAGTACGTAACATAATTTTTAAAGTAACTTTATTGTTAAATCACATAAGAGAAAAGTAACGTAGGAAAAAGATAATTTAGATGAATTCTCTGCCATTTTTTTCTAATTACCTTTATTTTAGTTCCTTTTCACATTTTATATTATCACAGTCACAGACACACAATGGCAAATGTTTTAAAAGCCATATTTATTTTAAAAAAGAACAAGGATGTATGGAAATATACTTAGCACTTTGTGCCTCATATTAGGCAACCAGATAGTTATTGAAATCACGAGTTTGTTTATTAACAGATCCATTTATTTATTCCACAAAGGTATTTTTAAAATCACTATGTAACGGATAGTACATTTAGTTCTAAAGTTCCAAGTCCCATTCTCATTTCTCAATGAGCTTAAAATTTAAATGTTTGTTGAGGAGTTGGTAGGGATAAGTAGAGGGATTTAGAAACTTGGAAATGTCTAAACTGAAGTTAAAGGGTCTAGAAAAAAGAAGAATGTAATTATATTTCCAATGATCTCTGATCTGAGTTTATTTGTATTTTAAGTGAAGTCTTGATATCCACATCATGTTTGCACCTATTTCATTTATCCTGATGCAAATGATTAAGCAATGACAATAATGCAGAAGGAAAAATATGGAAATGTTTGTATCAAATGCTGTTGAAAAATTATGTAACTTGCTGAATTAATATAATAATGATTGTCACAGACCTAAATATTTTATTTTTCTTTTAAGAAAAATTATTATTTATTACTGTGCAACTAACAATGCATTTTTTTTAGGTGTCAACAAAGATAAATGTATAACTTGCACTGATAAAATGTCACAGGTAACCAAATATATTATAGACTATAAAATTTAATTCTATTTATAAGTGCCTATATGCAATAACATCAAAATTTATTTACATAACTCACTATAAATAATTTCTTCTGTAATATTATGTGTCACTCTCTAAAAATCATAGAGAGTACAGTTGAGATATATTTTTAATAAAGAACAGAATATTTTGCTTTTGATTTTAATTTAATATGGCAAATCTTACCTAATTGTGTTTTAAAATTATATTAACATACATATTACTTAAGGGTTTTTAAAGTCATTCTTTTAATTGTTAACTGATCAACTCTACTTGATTCCTCTGTAATGAGTTCAAGAATCAATATTTCTCTTTTCTGATAAACACAGTTGGCTGAAAAACAATATAGCCAGATTATTAATAAAATTTAAAAAAAATTACATGGAAAGATCTAAATGAATACATTTAGAAAATTGATATTATACATGAAAGATGGTGAAAAAAGTATTGGTTTTGTTGCTGAAACTTGGCCTCTGTTCACCAATGCCCAATAGAAATGAGAAGACAGAGTTTTGGGTGAAGTAGAAAAGAATAGCTCTATTGCTCTGCTAGACAAAGCAGGCCACAGCAGGCTAATGCCCTCAAAACTGTGTGTCCCACCCTGGAGGGTGTAGTGAGGATTCATATGGTTTTCAAGGAGCAGGGCCTGATCAGCTCCTGGGCATTCTTGGATTGGTTGGCATCAAGGTGAATTTTCAAGCATCATCAAACTTCTGGTTTCAACCAGTCTAGGTTTATGTTCTTGTGGTCAGCAGTTTTCACCTGGCGGGGGTCAGCTTCCTATAAAAACAACTCAGAAATATGTCAGGCCTTTAACTATATCTTTCAGGGAATTGTGAGTTTTGTGACTCTGCTGTGTGGCAGATTTATAGTCTAAATTGTTACCAGTTCCCCAGTCCAACAGCTATTCTTTGTTTCTACATCTTCACATTTCCCAATCATTAGTCTTGAGTCAGGCTTTTACTTTAAAAGACAAGGATTGTGCATGTTTTCATTGTAAGACACATACTAATTTAACAATGTTTCAAAATTTGAAGGAGAGGGAGAAAAAGCATCAAACTGGACACTATGCTTTTCTGACTTAGAAGAAATAGCATAATACATGAAGAGCACAGTAATTCTGAGAATCAAATATCAAATAATAATACTTAAGATGTCTAGATATCTAAAATGACTGTCCTTTTTTTCTTGTGTTCCAGTTTCTGGCTATCAAGGAACTCCACTAACCCAAACTGATTATCTTATGTACCATGATCTCTAATATGTTTTTAGTTGCAGGTAGGTCACAAATATGTGGTGGTTCTTTATCTCCAAAGGCTATGCCTGGTGCACATATTTACAAAGTTATTCAAAGCTCTAAGTAGATACCTTTCAGGGAGCATAGAGTTCCCAGCTTAGCCTTTGTTTTTCAAATGGTATTTGAAGAACCCTCCCCTAGGTGTGTGCCTGACAAGACTCAACTCTGGTGCTTAGTTTATGTCTAAACCACTCAGGCTCAGCCACTGCTGTGGCTTTGAGATGGGATTCAAATGCTAGCTCTGTTACTGAAAAGTTACCTCATCTTTTCCTGTGCCATTTAAGTTAATGTTTCCCTTTGGTTTCCTAAATCAAAAGTAAAACCAACTGGGGCTTCCCTGGTGGCGCAGTGGTTGAGAGTCTGCCTGCCAATGCAGGGGACTCGGGTTCGAGCCCTGGTCTGGGAGGATCCCACATGCCGCGGAGCAGCTGGGCCCGTGAGCCACAACTGCTGAGCCTGCGCGTCTGGAGCCTGTGCTCCGCAACAAGAGAGGCCGCGATAGTGAGAGGCCCGCGCACCGCGATGAAGAGTGGCCCCCGCTTGCCACAACTAGAGAGAGCCCTCTCACAGAAGCGAAGACCCAACACAGCCATAAATAAAATAAATAAATAAATTAAAAAAAAAAAAAAAAAAAGTAAAACCAACTGAGTAAACAAAAAATGACAAAATGCATGAAAAAGAGTCATACACATGGGTGTATATGAAACACATCAAAGCAGGATTAATCATCTATAGCTTTTTGCTCTGGCTTTCCTTAGAGCTCTCTCTCTAAGTAGAACACTGAAATATTATGTACAATATTTGAAGGAAGAAAATTGGCAAGAAGAGACCTCACATACTACCAACTAAAGGTTAGCATAAACTCCAAATATAAGTGGGCAAGCATACAGAAATTTAACAGAATGAGATGGTCATGTAGAGCAGGAACAAATGCAGCATATATGTGCACATGTATTTTATGTTCTCTGAAGCACCTGATGGTAATCTGTTTTCTGAAGAGCCTAGACTCCCATTGTTTTACCTTTACTCTAGTATAATTCTTGGTATATATGTTTCTTTGGTTCCTCTCAGACCATCACTTATATTTTGCGATTGTGGACTACATCACACAAAATGTACTCATCTGGTCCAGTTTTCCACTTCTTCCTAAATATCTTCTCTTTTTTAGTCTTAAATTTGAAATGTAAAAGTATTAGAAGTCCCTCCCCATTCTCCACTGTACACTGTCAAGAATATAATTTCAATATCTTTCATGTAGCAAAGAAATAAGACCAAGTATATTCCTTCAAATATATATGAGATCAGTTGTTTTCTGCCTCAGTTAAAATTCAAAGTGTCATATATAGCTTGAGTTAAAATAGAATACAAATTTAAACTATCTACTTGAAATAGCCACAAAATAAATTATGTTTTTTCTTCCTTCTACATTTTATTTTGTTGTTGTTGTTATTATTTCATCAGAATTTTAGAAGATTTTAGTCTTAGGGATGGACCCTTGTGTTTTCAATCTCCCAGCCCCACTCCATGCTTGTTTTAAGATAGGAACCTAGTTTTGTATGAAACCATTTGCAAAGACCAATAGTTTTATTTTTCTCCAAACACTGTCCTCAGATAGTCTCTGTAGGTTTGGTGTTTGGTCTGACAATATAATTGGCCAGGCTCATTAGTGTTTAATTTCAGGTTTGGAAAAGTCCATCCTAGACCAATTAAAAAATTTGACCTCAAAATATATACTTTTGAATTTTTCTATCCAATTTGAAACTTTTCTCCTCCCTGTATTGCAGATCTGATCTTGGGAAGGCGAGGTCAGAAAGGAACTCGTTGTCTGCTGTGATCTTCCCTTTACTTCTCTTATCTTCCAGTTTGAGAATGGAGAAAGGTGAGACAGAGGAAGAGAAACAAAAAGTTTTAAATCATTGATATTAGTACAGTCCTCCCTTGATCCACACTGATTGGTTTGCATGTTTCTGTTACAGCAGGAATTGAAGTGCTGACTTTTTCAGGGGGCAAATTTGAGATTCTTTGGAAGCTCTACATGGCCTTTTAAACTAGGAGATATATAGGCTGGCCTCTTTAGAAATTCAATGTGCCTTGGTCTCTACAAGTTAGACCCTCACAAAGTCCAATAAAGAAAACATAATCCAGGTATTTATTTTATGTCAGCCACTGCACATCATACCTCCTAACCCTGCCAAGAAGTATGTGTACAGGTCACTCTCACTGCGGCCTTCTCTCTTCGCCAAACAATTATAGACTGATGCAGTAGGATTTTCAACTCCATTTTGCTTTTCAACTGAAAGCAATATATATGTCCAAACTCCTGGTAACAGATGTTGAGGTCACAAAAAAAAAAAAACACTCTCACCACACTTTTCTGCAGTGTACCATAAAAGGACTCTGAAGCTTGAGCCTCTCTTCTTGTAGTCACATCAATTTCTATATCATGTTTTACTCCTTGGACCTCTCCTCACTTTATTTGTGATGCTGTGAAGATGTGAGAGGAAACCTCTAGCTAATAACACATAGCTTGGAGAAATCCCCTACTTCATTAAATTTCCTTGAAGCTCACTATTAAAAAAATATATATATATAGACTGGTTAGGGAGTAAAGTAAAGCCATCTCTTAGTTTACTCTTTAGAGTTTGAAAGTCCAATCTGCCTAAAAGTCTTCTTTTTAGCTGCGAAGACTTAGCTGCATTTCTGAGACAATAAACATACCCAATTTAAAAGGCTGTTATAAACACAATCTCAGTTTCCGTGTTATTGAATTTATTTCTCAATTTTACTATCAGTCTGAAGTTCCATAGTCACTAACTAGTAGGCCTTCATCTAGTGTTCGGATGATCCAATTACTCACTCCCTCTTCCTCTTCCTATTCCCTGATTCTTACTGAAGTTGTGAAATGATGTAGCACATGGAAAAATGCAGTCCTCTCCTCTGCAGAGCCTTCCTTAACACTCACTCTCATCAGCCACCTTCCAAGATTTGAATTAAAAACATGTACCTCTATTAATATTCCTATTAATTGATCCACTATTAGTATCTTCTCACAACTTTCAAACCAGCACAGATGGGTGTGATCCCATTGGCAGAGATTCTGAAAAGGAATTTATGTCAAGAATCTGATAATGTTTTAAATGTTTCTCTATGATCAGTACCTTCAATAATCCATAATTGTTTTCCACAGTTCACAGCCCCTACTCACCACCCCAACTGTTAACTTTTATCACACCTTCCTAAGGCCTTCACTAAAACCACCCTCCATATTTACAAAGCCTTTCACCTTTCCTAACTTCAAAATGGAAGGGACTTCTGGCTTCTTCCAGAATGCTGATTAGGTAACTCCGCCCTTGTTTAAATTCCCATGTTCTATATAGATACTAACTGAACAATAACTCTTTTCTTCATTCTCAGCCTCATCCTTTTTACTGATTCTTTCATAAACATTTAAATATTCTGGAACTGGAGACCATGAAGAAAGAAAAATCTCCCAGATCAACCAATTGTCAATTTAAGGCAAGCTATGAAAGCAACAAAGCCTCTATAGGTTTTTGTTTTTTTATTTTATAAATTCATTTATTTATTTATTTATTTATTTATTTTTGGCTGCATTGGGTCTTCATTGCTGCATGTGGGCTTTCTCTAGCTGCAGCGAATGGGGGCTACTCTTAGTTGTGGTGCACAGGCTTCTCATTGCGGTGGCTTCCTTTGTTGTGGAGCACAGGCTTTAGGCGCGAGGGCTTCAGTATTTGTGGCATGTGGGCTCAGTAGTTGTGGCTCACGGGCTCTATAGCACAGGCTCAGTAGTTGTGGTGCACGGGCTTAGTTGCTCCACGGTATGTGGGATCTTCCCAGACCAGGGATCAAACCCTTGCCCCCTGCATTGGCAGGTGGGTTCTTAACCACTGTGCCACCAGGGAAGTCCTCTCTATAGGTTTTTGAAAGAAGAATTTCTTTTTTTGTAGTCCTATAGCACATTGCTGAGACTCAGACCCAGGATCCAATTATACAATTGGAATGGATGCAAAGGAAAATGACTGCTCAGCCTTAAATATCTACCATGCCAAAGATAGAGCACTGAAAAAGGAAACTGTCAATACCTGAGGTGAGGGAAGCCTGAGCATCATGTATTCCCAAATTTTATTGAAACTGACTTGCTTACAGGTGCAATCCGTCCTTCCAGGCAAGAGCAGACCAATCTCCCCTTGCTTAGGTATCATGTAGTGACCTTGGCTGAAGCAGTTGCTTCACCTGATGAATCTTGTCCACTTCAGCATCCAGCCCTGACATTTTTTATTGCCTCCAGGCCAATATCCAGAGTCACATCTTATCAAAATTTGGGTGAAGAAGTATAGCCTGATCTAGGAAGAAATATTCTTAATGCCACAGGAACTACACAAACTGGCTAATATCTGCTGGCATTAATGGAGGAAACAAACATTCAAGTGGATCTTGGGTGTGTTAGACTGGAAATTGCAGAACATAAAACTAGATAAATAAGAATCTGTTGATAATAGCCACTCACTTGTGACTTATGATTTAAAATTCTGACAATGACATTTGACCTCAACTCACCTTGTTTCTTAAAGATTGGATATGGCAGGGGCCTATAGTGAATTAGGTGTAGATGCTAGAACGTTTGGGACATGTTTTGTAGGAGGGTTCTGAGGACTTAAGGAGGTGAGGATGCTGTTATAGATTTACGCTTTAGACCTGAGAATGCACTACTTTTCTTTAGAACAACCCCGAGGACAACCATTTCTCTAGATTACTCAAGAGTACACTGGAGAAGGAGCACTGACACCTTTGTGAAGCAAGTTGATGGCTGTCATCTATACACTGGAGAAAGTGGGAAATGCTGTCTAGAATGGTGCATGGCATTCCACAGTGAGCGAGACTAGATGGCATTGCTTAATTGTCAGTGGCAAGGTAGATATAATTACCATAAGAGATATCAAGGAAGAATAAAAATTATAGCTATTTAAGGCGGTGACTAATAGATCATGGTGCCACTAGGGGCAAGATAGAGTGTTAGTCAATTAGAATATTGCTCAAGTTACATAATAATAATCACATACTAGGTACTAGCAAGCAGAGGCTGATATCAGCTGCTGCTATCCCTTACCCATTTTCCAGGGGCAAGTAAGTTCAGAAATCCTGACCCTATTATTTAGATTGCCTTTCTACTGAGGAAAGATCCTGTAATTCTAATGCAAGTATATATAGTAAATAATCATTTGAATTTTTCATAAAGGAGTCTACAGTCATTTGCTAGAATAACTATGCACTTAGCAAAGAAGAATACTAAATTTCTCACATCTCTTAGACAAGAGTTCTGAGCTGACACTAATGAAGACCAAAAGTGCATTTACAGTCTTTGTGTTAATTAGGAGTTTATGGAAACCAGATGATAAAAGGAAACTAATCCAAAACTACCCCACAAGCTAACCCATTCTGTGAATATTTCTTCAGTTTACAAATATAAATTTGGGAGATTATATATACATGTGTATATATAAATGTATATATATATATATATATATTTATATATATATTTATATATATATATGTATGTATGTATGTATATGTAGATAGATAGATGATAGATAGATAGATGTAACCCTCACCTGTAGAGTGAGGATTATTTCCCTGATCTGGGAAGTAACAGCCACTGGGGTAGAAGAGATGAAGTGGAATCTCCTGCAACTTCCCCTCACTCAAGTCAAGATAGTAAACCAAAAGAAATACCAAGTTCTATGAAAATTTTCAGATATGGACTCCATCAACAAAAACTTGAAGAATGCAAGGATCCATCATATTAACTAGCCTCTGTGATGTTAATAAAAGTCAGATGAATCATGGCAGATGACTCTAGAGTGTTGTATGCTAGTCAGTTTATAACTCCACCATAGCTAATGTTTATTTTAAACAATGTTTATTTTTAATCTATTGTTATGAGATGGAGTATAATAAAACTTGTCCATTAAATTGAAAGTTCCTCAAGACTTGCTCAACTTTGTATCCTTAGGCCCTACAACATAGCAGGCACAAGAAATAATTGCAGTCAGCTATTGCAACACATAGATGAAACTTCTGGCACTTGATATATATTATTTGACTTGTCAAATGATTTTTTCTTGATTCCAATAGAAAGAGAAAATCAAAAGGAGTTAAACCTTAATCAGAAAGAAGAGAACACTCCTTTATGAGAGTGCTTCAGGGTTCTGTTAACTTGCCTTTCTTTGTCACAGTAGAGTCATAGAGATCTTGATCATCTTAATATTCACTAGAACATCACATCGGCCCTTTATATAAATGACATTAGGTAACTGAATCCTATGAGCAGAAAGTATAAAATACGCTAGATGCTCTATTAGGAAATAATTACCATTTACCATCATAATTACCACCTATGGTAGATGGTAATTGATTTAAGGACCTGCTACATCAGTGAATGTTTTAGGAGTCAAGCGGCTGTGGCATGCCAGGACCTTCCCTCTGAAATAAAGGACAAATTGCTACATTTCACACCTCCACCAACCAGGAAGGAGTAATAATGGGCTTCTTTGGACTTTGAAAGCACAATATATAATATCTGGGAATTCTACTCTGACTTAATTAACTGGTGAGACTGCTTGTTCAAATGTGATTCAGGGAAAGAGAGAGTTATACTGCAGGTCCAGGCTCCAAAATTATCTTCAGCATATGTGAAGGTGCTGAAAGTGTCTGGGGTTGATAAGAATGTTATATGGAGTCTCTGCTAAACACTAATAGGTGAGTTGCAAAGTGTACCTTTAATGTTCTGAAAAAGTGCTATTTTCCATTTGCAAAAAAGTTCTTATTATGTTACTCTGACACAGAAGGAAACAATTGTTAACCTTAGGGACTAATGGAGATTCTCAGCATGTTTCAAGATTGGGTGGGTATAGCAGAAATCTATTGTGTATTGGAAAAGGCATATTGAGAACCAAGTTTAAGCAGACCCAGAAGGCATGAACAAACACATTGAGAGAAACATAGATTCCTGTGTCATCTTTCTATGTTGCACTGATAAGTTTCTATTTCTGTCTTATGATCTAATGTGGTTTTCCTTTGAGTAAATGATGACTAAGGAAAGGACTCGAGCCTGGTTTAGAGATATGTCATGACACTCCATTGGCAACAGTCGGGAATATTCAGCAACCCCATTAAATCACTTGATCTAACCCTGACACTAACTTTGTAAATGCAGAACATATAACAGTTTGAAATACCCCCAATCCCCTGAAGAATATCTACTATTAGGCAGTGTTACCAGCAATAATCATATCATCCAAACAATGACGTCAAGCCAGCAATGAAAAAATTAGCAGAATGGAGGCTTTTCATACTCCAAGGAGCCTTTATCACATAATTTAGATGTAAAATTAATAATGATCTTTAAAATCAGTGGTTGAGATTTCATACAATCAATCCAAATTACAGTGGATGAGATTTCATACAATCAATCCAAATTACTATGAAGACAATTTAAATAAAATAAAGTTTTACAGTTCCTATTAAAACTTCTGGACTTTGCTTTGATATATTAGATAATGACACTATAAAGATATGAATAAAAAGATATTTTATAAGTAAACAAGCAAAATACAGAGATAAACTCTATAATCATAATATCATTAAAGCCATTTGATAGTATTGTTTTATTACCTTATAAAAACAACTTAATGAAATATTTTATCCTGCTTTTGATTAAACATAGATTGGAAGTTTGAAATTTTATGGAATTCGTGGAAGCTTTTTTTGTTTTAACATCTTTATTAGAGTAAAATTGCTTTACAATGGTATGTTAGTTTCTGATGTATAACAAAGTGAATCAGTTATACGTATACATATATCCCCATATCCCCTCCCTCTTGCATCTCCCTCCCACCCTTCCTATCCCACCCCTATAGGTGGACACAAAGCACCGAGCTGATCTCCCTGTGTTATGCGGGTGTTTCCCACTACCTATCTATTTTACATTTGGTAATGTATATATGTCCATGCCAATCTCTCACTTTGTTCCAGCTTACCCTTCACCCTCCCAGTGCCCTCAACTCCATTCTCTACGTCTGCGTCTTTATTCCTGTTCTGCCCCTAGGTTCTTCAGAACCTTTTTTTTTTTTTTTTTCTAGATTCCATATATATGTGTTAGCATACGGTATTTGTTCTTTTCTTTCTGACTTACTTCACTCTCTATGACAGACTCTAGATCCATCCACCTCACTAAAAATAACTCAATTTCATTTCTTTTTATGGCTGAGTGATATTCCATTGTATATATGTGTCACATCTTTTTTATCCATTCTTCTGTTGATGGACATTTAGGTAGCTGCCATGTCCTGGCTATTGTATATAGTGCTGCAATGAATATTGTGATACATGACTATTTTTGAATTATGGTTTTCTCAGGGTATATGCCCAGTAGTGGGATTGCTGGGTGAAATGGTAGTTCTATTTTTAGTTTTTTAAGGAACCTCCATACTGTTCCCCATAGTGGCTGTATCAATTTACATTCCCACCAACAGTGTCTCAGGGTTCCCTTTTCCCCACACCCTCTCCAGAATTTACTGCTTGTAGATTTTTAGATGATGACCACTCTGAAGGGTGTGAGGTGATACCTCATTGTAGTTTTGATTTGCATCTCTCTAATGATTAGTGATGCTGAGCATCCTTTCATGTGTTTGTTGGCAATCGGTACGTCTTCTTTGGAGAAATGTCTATTTAGGTCTTCTGCCCAGTTTTGGACTGGGTTGTTTGTTTTTTTGATATTGAGCTGCTTGTACATTTTGGAAATTAATCCTTTGTCAGTTGCTTCATTTGCAAATATTTTCTCCCACTCTGAGGGTTGTCTTTCTGTCTTGTTTATGGTTTCCTGTGCTGTGCAAAAGCTTTTAAGTTTCATTAGGTCCCATTTGTTTATTTTTGTTTTTATTTCCATTTCTCTAGGAAATGGGTCAAAAAGGATCTTGCTGTGATTTATGTCATAGAGTGTTCTACCTATGTTTTCCTCTAATAGTTTGATAGTGTCTGGCCTTACACTTAGGTCTTTCATCCATTTTGAGTTTATTTTTGTGTATGGTGTTAGGGAGTGATCTAATTTCTTTCTTTTACATGTAGCTGTCCAGTTTTCCCAGCACCACTTATTGAAGAGGCTGTCTTTTCTACATTGTATATTCTTGCCTCCTTTATCAAAGATAAGGTGACCATATGTGCAAGGGTTTATCTCTGGGCTTCTATCCTGTTCCATTGATCTATATTTCTGTTTTTGTGCCAGTACCATACTGTCTTGATTACTGTAGCTTTGTAGTATAGCCTAAAGTCATGGAGCTTGATTCCTCCAGCTCCATTTTTCTTTCTCAAGATTGCTTTGGCTATTTGGGGTCTTTTGTGTTTCCATACAAATTTTGAATTTTTTTGTTCTAGTTCCATGAAAAATGCCATTGGTAGTTTGATAGGAATTGCATTGAATCTGTGGATTGCTTTGGGTCGTATAGTCATTTTCACAATGTTGATTCTTCCAATCCAAGAACATGGTATATCTCTCCATCTATTTGTATCATCTTTAATTTCTTTCATCAGCGTCTTATAGTTTTCTGCCTACATGTCTTTTGTCTCCTTAGGTAGGTTTATTACTGGGTATTTTATTATTTTTGTTGCAATGGTAAATGGGAGTGTTTCCTTAATTTATCTGTCAGATTTTTCATCATTAGTATATAGGAATGCAAGAGATTTCTGTGCATTAATTTTTTATCCTGCTACTTTACCAAATTCATTGATTAGCTCTAGTAGTTTTCTGGTAGAGTCTTTAATATTCTCTATGTGTAGTATCCTGTCATCTGCAAACAGTGACGCCTTTACTACTTCTTCTCCAATTTGGATTCCTTTTATTTCTTTTTTTTCTCTGATTGTTTTGGCTAAAACGTCCAAAACTATATTGAGTAATAGTGGTGAGAGTGGTCAACCTTGTCTTATTCCTGATCTTAGTGGAAATGGTTTCAGTTTTTCACCTTTGAGAATGATGTTGCTGTGAGTTTGTCATATATGGCCTTTATTATATTGAGGTAAGTTCCCTCTATGCCTACTTTCTGGAGGCTTTTTATCATAAATGGGTGTTGAGTTATGTTGAAAGCTTTTTCTGCATCTATTGAGATGATCATATGGCTTTCATCCTCAATTTGTTAATATGGTGTATCACATTGATTGATTTGCATATACTGAGGAATCCTTGCTTTCCTCTGATAAACCCCACTTGATCATGAGATATGACCCTTTTAACTGCTGTTGGATTCTCTTTGCTAGTATTTTGTTACGGATTTTTGCATCTATGTTTATCAGTGATATTGGTGTGTGGTTTTCTCTTTTGGTGACATCTTTGTCTGGTTTTGGAATCAGGGTAATGGTGGCCTCATAGAATGAGTTTGGGAGTGTTCCTCTCTCTGCTATATTTTGGAAGAGTTTGAGAAGGATAGGTTTTAGCTCTTGTCTAAATGTTTGATAGATTTCACCTGTGAAGCCAACTGGTCCTGGGCTTTTGTTTGTTGGGAGATTTTTAATCACAGTCTCAATTTCAGTGCTTGTGATTGGTCTCTTCATATTTTCTATTTCTTCCTGGTTCAGTCTCGGCAGGTTGTGCATTTCCAAGAATCTGTCCGTTTCTTCCAAGTTGTCCATTTTATTGGCATAGAGTTGCTTGTAGTAATCTCTCATGATCCTTTGTATTGCTGCAGTGTCAGTTGTTACTTCTCCTTTTTCATTTCTAATTCTGTTGATTTGAGTCTTCTCCCTTTTTTTCTTGGTGAGTCTGGCTAATGGTTTATCAATTTTGTTTATCTTCTCAAAGAACCAGCTTTTAGTTTTATTTATCTTTGCTATTCCATTTTTCATTTCTTTTTCATTTCTTTCTGATCTGATCATTATGATTTCTTTCCGTCTGATAAATTTGGGTCATTTTTGTTCTTCTTTCTCTAACTGCTTTAGTTTAAGATTAGGTTGTTTATTTCAGATGTTTCTTGTTTCTTGAGGTAGGATTGTATTGCTATAAACTTCCCTCTTAGAACTGCTTTTGCTGCATCCCATAGGTTTTCAGTTGTCATGTTTTCATTGTCAATTGTTACTAGATATTTTTTGACTTCCTCTTTGATTTCTTCAGTGATCTCCTTGTTATTTAGCAGCATATTGTTTAGCCTCCATGTGTTTGTATTTTTTACAGTATTTTTCCTGTAATTGATACTTAGTCTCATAGTGCTGTGGTCGGAAAACATACTTGATACAATTTCAATTTTCTTAAATTTGCCAAGGCTTCATTAGTGACCCAAGATAAAATCTATCCTGGAGAATGTTCCATGAGCACTTGTGAAGAAAGTGTTTTCTGTTGTTTTTGGATGGCATGTCCTATATATATATATATCAGTTAAGTTCATGTTGTTTAATGTGTCATTTAAAGCTTGTGTTTCTTTATTTATTTTCATTTTGGATGATTTGTCCATTGGTGAAAGTGGGGTGTTAATATCCCCTACTATGATTGTGTTACTGTTGATTTTCCCTTTTTTGGCTGTTAGCATGTGCCTTATGTATTGAGGTGTGCTTATGTTGGGTGCATAAATATTAACAATTGTTATATCTTTTTCATGGATTGATTCCTTGATCATTATGTAGTGTTCTTCTTTGTCTCTTGTCTTTATTTTAAAGTTTATTTTGTCTAATATGAGAGTTGCTACTCCAGCTTTCTTTTGATTTCCATTTGCATGGAATATCTTTTTCCATTTCCTCACTTTCAGTTTGTATGTGTCCCTAGGTCAGAAGTGGCTCTCTTGTAGACAGCATATATAAGGGTCTTGTTTTGTATCCATTCAGCCAGTCTATGTCTCTTGGTTGGAGCACTTAATCCATTTACATTTAAGATAGTTATTGATATGTATGTTCCTTTTACCATTTTCTTAACTGTTTTGCATTTGTTATTGTAGGTCTTTTCCTTCTCTTGTGTTTCCAGCCTAGAGAAGTTTCTTTAGCATTTGTTGTAAAGCTGGTTTGGTGGTGCTGATTCTCTTACATTTTCTTTGTAAAGTTGTTAATTTCTGTATTGAATCTGAATGAGATCCTTGCTGTGTAGAGTAATCTTGGTTGTAGGTTTTTCCCTTTCATCACTTTAAATATGTCCTGCCACTCCCTTCTGGTTTGCAGAATTTTCTGAAAAATCAGCTGTTAACCTTATGTGTATTCCCTTGTAGGTTATTTTTTGCTTTCCACTAGCTGCTTTTAATATAGTTTCTTTGTATTTGTAATTTTTGATAGTTTGAGTACTATGTGTCTTGGCATGTTTCTCCTTGGATTTATCCTGTTTGGGACTCTCTGTGCTTCTGGACTTGATTATTTCCTTTCTCATATTAGGGAAATTTTCAACTATAATCTCTTCAAATATTTCCGCAGTCCCTTTCTTTTTCTCTTCCTCTTCTGGAACTCCTATAATTTGAACGTTGGTGCATTTAATGTCACAGAGGTCTCTTAGACCATCCTCAATTCTTTTCATTCTTTTTTCTTCATTCTGCTCTGAGGTAGTTATTTACACTATTTTATCTTAAAGGTCACTTATCCGTTCTTCTGCCTCAGTTATTCTGGTATGATTCCTTCCAGACAATTTTTAATTTCATTTATTGTGTTGTTCATCATTGTTTGATTGCTCTTTAGTTCTTCTAGGTCTTTCTTAAAGGTTTATTTTATTTTCTCTATTCTGTTTCCAGGATTTTGGATCATCTTTACTATCATTACTCTGAATCTTTTTCAGGTAGACTACCTATTTCCTCCTCATTTGTTTTGTCTGGTTTGTTTTTACCTTGCCCTTCATCTGCTATGTATTTCTCTGTCTTCTCATTTTGCTTAACTTCTGTGTTTGGGGTCTACTTTTTGCAGGCTGCTGGTTTGTAGTTCCTATTGTTTTTGCCATCTGCCCCCAGTGGGTAAGTTTGGTTCAGTGGGTTGTGTAGGCTTCCTGGTGGAATTGAGTGGTGCCTTTGTTCTGGTGGATAAGGCTGGATCTTGTCTTTCTGGTGGGCAGGACCACGTCTGGTGGTGTGTTTTTAGTGTCTGTGAACTTATTATGATTTTAGACTGCCTTTCTGCTAATGTGTGGAGTTCTGTTTCTGTCTTGCTAGTTGTTTGGCATAGGGTGTCCAGCACTGGAGCTTGCTGGTCGTTGAGTGGAGCTGGGTCTTAGGTTGGGACAGAGATCTCTGGGAGAGCTTTTGCCAATTGATATCATGTGGAGCCAGGAGGTCTCTGGTGGTCCAGTGTCCTGAACTTGGCTCTCCCACCTCACAGATTCAGGCCTGACACCTAGCCAGAGCACCAAGACCCTGTCAGCCAAATGGCTCAGGAGAAAAGGGAGGAAAAGTAAAATAAAACAAAATAAAGTTATTAAAGTAAAAATTTAAAAAATATATTATTAAAATAAAGAAATAAAAAAGTAATTAAAAAAAGAAAGAAGAGAGAAACCAAACCAGTAAAAAAAAGCCACCAATGATAACAAGCACTAAAAACTATACTAAAAAAAAAAAAAAAAAAAAAAATGGACAGAGAGAACCCTAGGACAATTGGTAAAAGCAAACCTATACAGACAAAATGACACAAAGAAGCATACTCATACACACTCACAAAAAGAGAAAAAGGAAAAAAAAATTATATATATAGAGAGAAATTAAAAAGGAAGAGAGGGCTTCCCTGGTGGTGCAGTGGTTGAGAATCTGCCTGCCAATGCAGGGGACACGGTTTCAAGCCCTGGTCTGGGAAGATCCCACATGCCGCGGAGCAACTAGGCCCGTGAGCCACAACTACTGAGCCTGCGCGTCTGGAGCCTGTGCTCTGCAACGAGAGGCCGTGATAGTGAAAGGCCCGCGCACCGCGATGAAGAGTGGCCCCCACTTGCCGCAATTAGAGAAAGCCCTCGCACAGAAACGAAGACCCAACACAGCCAAAAATAAATAAATAAATAAATAAATAAATAAAATTAAAAAAAAAACTGATAAAATTAAAAAAAAAAAAAAAAAGGAAGAGAGCAACCAAATCAATAAACAAATCTACCAATGATAATAAACTGTAAATATTAAACTAAGATAAAAATAAAACCAGAAACTAATTAGATACAGAAAGCAAACCCCAAGTCTACAGTTACTCCCAAAGTCCACTACCTCAATTTTGGGATAATTCATTGTCTATTCAGGTATTCCACAAATGCAGGGTACATCAAGTTGATTGTGGAGATTTAATCCACTACTCCTGAGGCTGCACAGAGAGATTTCCCTTTCTCTTCTTTGTTTTCTCCTGGGGTTCAGCTTTGGATTTGACCCCACCTCCGCATGTAGGTCACCCTCTGGCAACTGTTCTTTACCCAGACAGGAGCGGGTTAAAAGAGTGGTTGATTAGGGAGCTCTGGCTCACTCAGGGTGGTGGTAGGGAAGCGTAGTAATGCTGGGCAAGCCTGTGGAGGCAGACACCAGCGTGACATTGCAACAGCCTGAGGCATGCCATGTGTTCTCCTGGGGAAGTTGTCCCCAGATGACAGGACCCTGGCAGTGGCGGGCTGCACTGACTCCCAGGAGGGGAGGTGTAGAGAGTGACCTGTGCTTGCACACAGGATTCTTGGTGGCTGCAGCAGCAGCCTTAGCATCTCATGCCCATCTTTGCTGTCTGCCCTGATAGCCACGGCTCACACGCATCTCTGGAGCTGGTTTAGGCAGTGCTCTGAATCCCCTCTCCTCATGCACCCCAAAAACAATGGTCTCTTGCCTCTTATGCAGGTCCAAACTTTTTCCCAGACTACCTCCCGGCTATCTGTGGCGCACTAGCCCCCTTCAGGCTGTGTTCATGCCACCAACCCCAGTCCTCTCCCTGGGATCTGACCTCTGAAACCCAAGCCTCAGCTCCCAGCCCCCACCTGTCCTGGTGGGTGAGCTGACAAGCCTCTCAGGCTGGTGAGTGCTGGTCAGCACTGATCCTCTGTACATGAATCTCTCTGCTTTGCCCTCTGCACCCCTGTTGCTGCACTCTCTTCTGTGGCTCTGAAGCTTCCCCCCTGCTCACCCCCTGTTTCCACCAGTGAAGGGTCTTCCTAGTGTGTGGAAACTTTTCCTCCTTCACAGCTGCCTCCCAGAGGTGCAGGTCCCGTCCCTATTCTTTTGTCTCTGTTTTTTCTTTTTTCTTTCACCCTACTCAGGTACGTGGGGAGTTTCTTGCCTTTTGGGAAGTCTGAGGTCTTCTGCCAGTGTTCAGTAGGTGTTCTGTAGGAGTTGTTCCACTTGTAGATGTATTTTTGATGTATTTGTGGGGAGGAAGATGATCTCCACGTCTTACTCCTCTGCCATCTTGAACACCTCCCCTGAAGATTTTTTAATAATGAAATCTGTGAACTACTTTTTCATGTCCTTCTCAAGGAAAGGATATGCTTGGGACAGTGTATATTCAGTTGAAAAACACTTTTTTTGATGAAAACTAGATTTTAAGGAAAAACTAAAACAGTGAAGCTATTAATAGTGTTACTGCTTTGACTGGCATTCAGGAAAAATAAAAAGACTGTAAAACAAACCTATATGCAATAAAGGATTCTGTCATAAGGTTTTAGAGACAGAACCACCAGTGAAATGACAAGCACATCATTCATAGGCAAGTTATTGCCGAATCACATACACACACTCCATTTAATTATTGGAGGGTAAAATGAGTATTGTAGTTTGTAAAGCTTGTATCAGTTGAAGTTATCTATATTTGTGAGATATCTTTTCCAGTCATTTTAGATATTAAAATCAAATATCAGAATAAAAGTAACACAGATCCATATTTTTGAAAATTATAAAACACTCAATTACAACACTTTAATAATTAATACATAATAATATTATTTTGGTGAAGACAACATTTCCCATTAATAAAGTGATATATTTATAATTACAAATTTCTGTTTTGTATATTTTATTTTATATATCTTAAATAATTGAAATATATGTATAGCATTTTTGTATAAATATACACCCATGAGAATATGCAGAATTAAAGAGGAATAACAGAAATCTGAAGATTCCTACTTTTTCCATTGTAGGTTAACTTTCATTTATACTGCCAAATCATGAAAAAAATAACTGTCTCTCTAATAGAGGAAATCTGCACAGTGCGAAATAACTTAGAAGGGAGAGAAATATATTTTTCAGATTATTTTTACAGTACATTTTAAATATTCATGGTAATTATCTCTTTTCCTCTTCATAATGTTTGGCAGTATCCATGTTGATTTTAAGAATAACGAGGTATTATAGGTATCATATTTTAGAGTATTCACAAATTTAACAAGTCAACTATATTAGCAGGGCCACGTGTTTAGACATTATTCTCATTCACAGTCTTCTTTAGAAAGACTTCTTGGCTAATTATGAATTTCACATGGCCCTGCTTATCAATGAGATTGTGAAGGGTTGAGACAGAAGAGAGGAGGCATTATATCACAATAGGGAAAAAGACAATCAGTGCTTTGGAAACTCAAAACCAGTACAGAGAATATTAACTAATCAGGCCAATTCTGATAAATGTGCCTAGTCAGTTAAGCCTATTTCTTACACCTGTTGCATTTCCCATTACTAGCTGAGTTTTTCTAACCAGACACCAAATTTTTGTTGTCTAGTTCACCTTAGTGTCTGTTAGCCATTTGGAATCCCCTCTGGACTATTCTGCCTATATGTGATTCCTTCATTGCCATGTCACAGATCAAAATTATCTTTGTTGGGCTTCAGTCTTACTCTTCAGATTTATTATGGGGTAATGTTACCCCTTTGTGAGGGGAGTTTTAATTGGGTGTCTTCTATGGTGGACACGGTGACTTTATCCTCAGACAGGATCAGATGGAAAACATCAAGACATGCAAATATATGGTGTCTCTAATAGTCCCCAACTCCTACTACTACTTTGTAGTATTTTAGGTGAGTGGAGTCCATGACTTTTTAGAGTTCTTGGATATATGGCTACTAGATGTGAACTTTGGCACAACTGTCTCTGGAGGCTCTTGGATCTTCTTATGCTTAAAATTACAACTTTACATGAGCTACATAAACCTCTTATGCAAAGTCTAGCACATAAGTAATGTGGCCTTCCCAAATCAGCTGTTTGGGAAAGGGCTCTAATTATACCCCCACTGATTTGAGATTATTTAAATATGCTTTTCATATACTCATTATAGATCTCTATCCCTTTGAAAAGGGAAAATAGTGCTGATCATGTATTAGTAAGTTTGAGCTTCTCAGAAGGAATGGTTCATATAAATTGAAGGTATTGTTATAAACATTATATGCACAATAAAAATGCATAGATTTAAGCAGTGAAATCCTGGAAAACCTCTGTATTTAGCTTAGAATGAGCAACAAACAATCAATAATTATATGCAAATGAGTCTTTTATTCAATATAACCAACCTGCATAACATTTTCAGTGAAAATCAGCAAGTACTGTAGAATTAAAAAGCCTTATTAGGGTAGCTAGTGGCCAGAACACTTCTTGCATGCATGATGTCTCAAGAAAGTACATTTAGCCTGGTTACACCAGCAATTGATATTTTGTACAAACTGCCAAAAAAAAAAAAAATTCCATCCAATCACACTATACTTAATTTCACTTAATTTTAATCACAGGGTACTTGCATGGACAGGTTTATTTTAAAAACTGATTTATTCTCTAAATGGAGAGGCATGGTTGTTATTTAAAATCTAATGTTCCCTGCTGGTCACATTTGGAAGGCTTTCCAACAGCAGGGCAGGATTATCATTTAAGATATAACGTGCCTCACAGGTCACATTTGGGAGCTGCTTCTGCCTGTGCCGAGGCTCTTGCCTGCCTGGCCAATAATGTACCAGCACCAGAAAAAGACATAAATTCCTTGATGTCTCTGTGGACTTTTCCTGAATTAAGCTAACCTCTTGTTTTCTTCCTGTTCTAATTAAAATGCTAAATGAAAGGGGCAACATTTTTATATACCTATATTTTTTTTCTTTTTGGTGCAACAAGCTTACTCTGGCTATTTATTTTGGGCATACTTGAAAAATTAATAGAATCCTGAATAATAAAATCAAGCACGTCAAAAGGCACAGATTAACTCAGGAAAGGGATACTTGAGCTTTAAGTTTTTCTTATAAATGAAAAATTGACAAGCACAATCTCCAGAGCAATAGTGAAACATACCAAAGTCTTGAAGTAGATGATGTTCATCTGGACAAGTGCAGAGCACTGACATCTATCTCTGTACTTTATGTTTTAATAAAGTCATCCCTTCGTACTTAAGGGTCCAAGGAAATTATCATTTTTACCTCTCTTCCTAGAGCTATTAAATCATGCTCTGGACTCTAATATAGCATTAAAATAAAAACATAGGAAATGTTTACTCTGCTTTTGACTTTTTTAAAACTGAGTGATAGTTGTATACAGTAAAATGTACAGATCTTAAGTGTTCAACTTGATGAGTTTTGACAATTTTCATAAATCCATGAAACTACCAATCAGTAAAATATATATTGCATTTTCATCACCCAGAAATTTCCATTGTACTCCATTTCACACAATTCTAATCCAAGAAGTAACCACTTGGTTGGGTAAGAAGTCAAAAATGGAATTGGATAGGATGCATTATTTTTTGTCTGTCTCCTTTAATTTGATATAGTAATTTTGAGATTAATCCATGTTGCTGTCATATATCAGTAGTTCATTCTCTTGTATTATTATTGTATGAATATACCAAAATATGTACTTATCTAATATTTTGTTGATGGATTTTTTCTTTTTCTTTTTGTACTATTATGAATAAGGCTACTATAGGCATTCTTGTTGGCATATGTTTTATTTCTCTTGGAAAACATTTACAATAAAATTGCAGAATCATTGGCCAGATATATGTTTAAGTTTTTAAGAAATCACGAAAAAGTCCTCCAATGTGGTTTTATTATTTTATGTTCCCTCTAAGAATATACAAATATTCAACTTGTTTTCATCCTTGCCAACATCTGGTAATGTCAGGGTTTTTTATTTTAACCATTCTAGAGTTTGTGAAATGGTATCCCACTCTACATCTATCTCACTGATGACTACTGTTATTGAAAACATTTTCATGTACTTATTGGCTATTTCTGTATTTATTAATACTTCCATGAATGTGAGAGGAATATTTTTAACCCTTTCTAAAATAAGTTTAACAGGAAAACATAGTTTCAACGTACCAAAAACCTTTAATCAAATGTGCAAACAAACACTCATATTTTAGGAGAATGGTCAAAATTGATAATTTGATATTTTCTATTGATACTTTCAAAGTACACAGATAACCACCATTTGAAAGGTAGAGTTTTATAAACTATTTAGAATTCCAAGGTGGGAAAAAAACCTGAAATTTGATTAAAAATGTCTACTAATGATGATCTGAAAATGTTTTGGTCAGTTACTTTTTTTGTTTGTTTGTATGTCAGAAGTTTCACCTGACGCATTGTAGGCTACCTGGACAAATTGTGAGAATAATTTAAGTTCTCTAAATAACGTATTTTCAGAGTAAGACACAAAGCAAGTTAAAAATGCAGAGAAATTAGGTCATTTGATAACTGATGAGTGCAAATCAATCAGAAGATGGTCTTGGGGGCATAATTAACCAGTCATGATAAAAGCTGCTTTCCTGAAATGCAGAAGTCTAAGTCTGCGGTTCTTTAAATCTAGATAAATAATGACTTGGAAATTTTAAGTGTTAAAATTTTTCACTTAGTTTCTAATAGAGCATAATTTACACACTGTTATGTGCACTCAGAAGTCAAGAAAGAATTGTTCAAGAACAATTTTATTGGGAAAACTTGGGTCAAGTTTTATAAAATAAGGCTCATGCTGTTCAAGGTTTGCATCAATTGCCACCATGTGCATATGGTAAAGTATGGAATACCATATGCTATTCTACTTCAACCACATGCTGCTTTTAAGTGTCATGGAAATGTTTTTACATTGGTGTCTGGTTTATATCCATAAAGCATATTATATGTTTAATTACTAATAGGCATTTTAGGCATTTGTTATAAAATCTATCTGGGTACCATCATGAGATAGTAGTGTTGTGAAACCTTCCCAAGGTGCAGGTGTTTGCTGGGACATTAGGCTGGATATCAGAGAAAGTGGAACCTTCTCATTTCCAAGAGCAACAGACAGGAGCATCCAATCTCTTGTCCTCTGTGGATAAGTACAACTGTAAAGTTACATTTATCTATGATCTAACACACCTTTAGTCAGTGGATTTTTAATTCTGCTCAGTTTTACAAAGTTACATTTTTAAAGACGTTTTCCAGTTTTAAAGAACTTCTTTAAATTCTTCTTGTAATTCCTGTAGTGGAAACTCTGACCTACCCCTTGGGGTTAATTTATAGCTCAGAGGAGACACCATGTAATAATTTTGATAAAGACATATTCTCTTCCAGAAATCAAAAGTGCTAACCCTAACTCCAAAGTATGGAACTATCTTCAGTAAGTTGCTTGTCAGTCCATTCCAGAACCCTGAGCACCCCTTGGTCTTTCACTACCCGGGCAAAGCACAGGCTCCTGATAAAGAGCTTCACTCCTTCCGATGAATATCTAACTCCACCCCAGAGGGGAAGACAGAAACTCTGAGTCTGCATCTTCCACTTCACACTGTATCAAAGAGAAAGGAGAGAGTCTGGGTCTCTTTAGCAGCCAGACAGCCACTGAGAAATTTCTGGAGGTAAGAGAACTGATGTTAGAGTTTATTCCCAGTTAACTAAAAGATAGCTGTGAAGAATGGGAGAATAGTGAATAATGATTCCTATTATGATTATGATATTAAGTGAAGTCAGACAGAGAAAGACAAATATCATATGATACCACTCGTATTTGGAATCTAATTAAAAAATTAACTCTAATTACAAATGAACTTATTTACAAAACAGAAACAGACTTACAGGTATTGAAAACAAAATTATGGACACCAAAGGGGAAAGTTGGGGGGGAGGGATAAGTTAGGAATTTGGTAGTAACATATACACACTACTATATATAAAATAAACAAGGACCTACTGTATAGCACAGGGATCTGTATTCAATATTTTGTAATAACTTACATGGGAAAAGAATCTGAAAACTAATTCATATATACAAACATATATACGTATGTATGTATAACTGAATCATTTTGCTGTACACCTGAAACTAACACAACATTGTAAATCAACTATACTTCAATAAAAAATTAAATAAAAGAAAATGTAGACTTTCATTTACTATCATAAACTTTATGAAATAAGTTTAGTATACTTATCACTTAGGAATCATATCTTAGTTAACATAGTCCAAAGTGTTCAGTGTTAAATATTAATAAAATGTATGCTTCTCTGTAGCTACATATGTCACAGCTTTTTTCTTTTCACAAGTTTTATGAAACACAATTCACAAGTCTAAATCTATTCAACCGGGTGTAGATTTGTTTCTACAATGTCATGGAAATGACAAACTGTACATGTTTTCCTAAGGTCAACACGTGAAATATATATGGAATTGTGGATTCAAAATAATACCTTCTGTTTCTCATAAAGTGACAGTTTGTCATATGGTAACATGAATGCAACTAATCTTCTACTTCTCCCTCAAAGAATGACTTGCTATTGGGAATTTAGAATTTGGCAGCCACAGAAAATGTTGCCTTATATCTATGCTCTTTTCCTTTCCACACTGAAATTTTATTTTCACACAACTTTAAATGGTGGTAAATATTCAGTAAAAATGAAACAGGATAATGTGGAATGAATTGGGATAATCCATTGCTAGTCACCATGTTGTATTTTATCAGTGGTAACAGATGACCCTAAACTTTGAAGGCCAGAGAAAAGTGCATATCAGTTTTTTTTGTTTGTTTTTTTGTTTTTTTCTCCCAAGCTCATACACTTTAAAATCTTTGGGAAGTGCTTTTGTAGATAACATAAAGAAGGCCACTTGTATATTTCTGCTTTTATACCAAACTCAGTTCTGCATTTTATTAATACAGAAGTAAAAAGTGAACTCCTTAATTATAAATTTGCTACATTGTTAACCTAAAACCCCTGATATAAATTATATATTTGGCATTTCATATATATATTTTTTTATTTTCAGTGGGAGATATTCATAAATACAATTTGGCAATTCATTTAATTGTTTTCAATGAAAAGTGTGATGTCAAGATTTTAATTATAAAGAGAAGAAATTATATAAATATACAACTTAGGTCCTGAAAATCCCAGAGAACAGAGCATAGGAATGCCTCACTTCCATATTATCTGTAAGTCCGAAGGAAAAAATAAGCTTTGAAATTCTGAAGGTGTAAGTGGCTCATGAAAACAAAATTGTAAGTGAGTTAGTTAACGATTATCATATAGCAAACATTAAGGCAAACCTGAAGACAAACTATAAGCCAGAAATCAAAAACCCCTAATGCACACCTCAAAGCATTAAGAACCATTAAAATGTCCTTAGATTCATGACAATTCTCTGAAATGCAGTAAACTCCCACAAAATTAAGCACTGTATTCATAAGAGGAGCATCCAACTAAATCAACCCTGAGAATTGGGAATATTCATTCTGCTTTGCTATTACCTGTTATGTGTTACTTGGGGTAGCCCATCTGTTTGTAACAGATGCCTAATCCCTTCACAGAGAATGCTGTGCTCTGCAGTCATCTGCAGTGAGACCAAGGGAAAGGAACAGTGACCTGGCTCATCAGAAGAGGATTATTGGTCCCAGTAAAGCATCAGGAAAGGAAAACAGCTTTGATTGTCTTCAGCAGGGTATTTTAGAAGATGACTAATAACACCCTCTCCATCTCCTTGGTGCTACATGGATCCAGGCTTCAAGCAGCATCTCTTTAAGGTACCTCTTAACCAAATTTCTTCTAATTCAGTAGGTATGAGGAACAGTGAGGCTATTTTATATGTGAGATCTGGAATTACTGGTGAAACACTCCAGCTGTGTTTGACATGAAGAATCAATATTCTACATAAGCTCATTCTGTTCATGGCAAAAATGCTTTCATGACTCTCTTGACTGTGTAAGATGCTTTTATGAAAATTACTAATATTGACTCAGTAGAAAAGGATACAAAAAGCCATTTGCTTAAGCGTTTTGGCAAAGTGCCCGTGAAACGTTTTGAAGAATACTGTTAAATCTTTCCATTCTACTTCTTATTGCATTACAATTCAAAAATGTATACATATGGTCCCTGCTGGTTTATCAAGAATATGTGTTCATAACCATTTTATAGATGGTTGTTTAAAAATTTGTATAGATCACCTAGGGAGAGATTACCATCCAAAATATTCTGAACTTTTCCATTAAATTACTGTGTGATTTAAATTGTCCTCAAAAGAGACAGGATGAATAGACAAAAAAAACAACTATATTTGGAAACATGAAGTATGACATGTGTTTGAGTTGATAATATAGCAGGGAGAGGGAAAAGGAATATAACGTGAAGAAATCACTGAAAAATCAAAACAGCTTCAAGGTTTAAAGATTAACATTAAAAGGTCATTTAACCAACGAAAAATTTCTGAATACCTACTATGTGACTATAAATAGAAATTGAGTATAAATTCATGAAAGCGTCAGTTTCTCCTGACCTCCTAAAACTTGCAATCTAGTTAGGAAATTCAATATAAACAACGGACTTTAATAGACTCACATATGAAGTGAGGCTATAAAATAATTTTATCATGCATTGTAACTGAGGAAGCAAACATTAATTTTAAATTTTGTAAGTTTGATTGTAGAGCCATTTTTTAAAACAACTTTGATTTCATTTAATGCTTCCAAACTACATGGGTATAATAGAAATGTGTTAGAACTATATACATCTAAGAGACAAACCATTTACTTAGAAGCATAATTTTAAAAAATAGAACTATCTTTATTTCAAAATCCCAGCCTGACAACTTGTTACTGTAGTACATTTTCTGGTTGGCAACCATGCCTGGCTCACAGTAGCTACTACCTGTAGCTATACTTGCTGCATAGACTTATAATTTTCTTATTCTATAAAACAAACATGGTGGCAAAATAAAATCATAATATAATATAAATATGATTCATTTTTATATTTTCAAATTCCTATTTAAGGTTCCTAATAATTTCCTTTGTCTCAGTTCATTTTACCCTAAGTATGTTTGAAGATCAACTTTAAAATGTGAAAGATACTTTCATTTAATATTGAAGGTACTTCCCTTATCAGATCTCTACTCCAGTACAGCAACAACAAAATAAAGGGAGGTGGAGGGCTTTCATGGTAAATCTGTGTTACTAGTTAGGAGATGAAAAAAATCTAAGGGCATTTTTGCGAGTCTGAGTTGAGAGCTGTTGGTAAAACTGACTTGTTTTGTGGTAACTTTCTTTTCGGTTTTAAGCCTGAGCTAGGTATAATATGAAAAATTAAGAGGTGAGTGGGAGCCTAAACTAATAGTCTCAGATAGTGGTTGGTTTTAAAATGCTCTTATCTATAAAATAAAAGTTGGAAATGTATGCTGGTATCTTGGATTAGCATTCTTTGAGTGGGCCCTGATTTCCAAATGTACGAGGTTCATGGATTTATAGATGAGAAAATCCAGACACATTAAGTGAATTTTATGATTTAAAATAACCAGTAGAAATAGTGTAAGGCTTAAGTCTCTGAATTTGGCAAAAGTAATTCTTGAATTATTACATTTTAAAGTGCAACCCAGTGATACCGAATATGAACAAAAACCACCCTCCAGGAAACGCATTTACTTTGAATAGACCTAAAGAGAAAGCATAGCCTATAAAGCCCATTTGTATGTTAGAATCCACAAGGAGGAGAAGTTGCTTTTGGCTTCCAAGGAATACAAGAAAAGGGATATTACTGAACTTTTTCTGAGTCTACATGTGAATTTCTCCTTTCACTTTCCTTTCTTACCTAGCCTGTCATCAGACATGTTGAAGTATTGGCACTGAAACAGCTGGACTCCTTTTGGAAGCACCTGAGCTATCCTGTCAAGTTTCGTCTTTGTCACACATCTGGTCTTGCCTATGTGTTTAATTTAATGTTGAGATTCTTCAGGTTGCTCTTCTTTCAAACTGCTATTAACATTGTCCAGAGACTGAAAAACAAGCTGTTTATTCATTAGCACCAATTTTTTTTCAACTCATCACGTGTTATCTTTTTAGATAAAGAACAGCACAAGGTAGACTCAAAGACAATTTAGTTTGCTTTGGATGAAGCATCGTGTTTTGGAAATGACAGAGATAACTGTCACCAGAGACAAAACATTAAATAGGAAGATTGTCCTAAGGGAAGGGCAATGCTCTAAAGAAAATATAAATTGGTCAGTTCACTCTGAGATAATTGCATTTTTATTGACAAATGCATCCTAATAGGTATAATTTTAAAATCCTGTAGAAAATATCATGTGTGCATACAAGAGCTTTTTCAGTCCTTCCTATCAGTAATGGAAGTCTCTTGGTAAGGCCTCAGCCCCTCTCAGGACCTGTAACAATCCTGTCCATTGTGTCAACTTTTTAGTGAATCATATCTTAAGATATTTTTTATGACACTTTTCTGATACTAAATGTACACAAAAGCATCTCAAATTTTCTTATACAGCACACATATCACTTTCTCTTTTTCTCATCTTCAACTGTTATGACTGGCACAGTTCCTTAGTGGTTATAGCTTACCCTCCTGTCCACTGGAGAGTCCTATCGCAAATTGCAGGCTCCTTGGCCTGGAGCACAAACAACCAAGTGGGTTCTTGAAAGCTTCTAACTTGGAAGAATGAATCCTTTCTTATTATCCACAATCTATGATTAGAATCAACCTATGAATTATCTATGGCCAGATTACAATATAATGCAACAGATTTACCTGATTTTAACTAATAGCCAATATAATCTGTCCCACCCAGCATATGGAAGTTCTGAATTAGACTTTGACTACAGGGCAGAGTGCAGGAACAGGCTTTTTCCTCTGTGTCTCCATGCAAGGAGTTACTAATTATAGTAACTTTTTAAAGTTACTTTATTTTATATAGAATTAGAATTAAGAGGATTAAGTGCTTCTAAACAGATACATTTCTTAGACACATGTTTTGAAACAAAGAGGTAAGTCTGCTACCACTCAACGCAAACAGTCAAGCTTGTTTGCAAATAGGTCTTTCCTGAATAAATTTCATATTTTAATTTTACATCTTAAGACTCATTTTATACTGCATGTTATGTGTTTTTATAAGGTTTATAATGCTATTCCATTGCAATATATTCAAACCATCCTTGTATGAAGTTGCAAATGCTGATGGTAATGTAACTAACTTATTCCAACAGATCTAAGGTCATGGTAGCAACTGCAATCAGAGGTACACAGTTTCCCGACGTTGAAGTCTTTAACAAGGTGCTCTACAGCAAAGAAAAGCTACAGATGAGATCGAGTGTCCTGTCAATTCTTTAGAGACATCTCCTTTACAATTGCTTGTCCAATATTTCTGAATACTCTGGCTAATTTCCTGCTTTCTCATCAGGGGCAAATAACTGGTAATAACCTTAGAACATTTAGTACTTACTATAAAATGGAGAAATTTACATGGCATACCATCCCCTTAGCAAGCCCAAGTTTCAGGCCTTCAGATGTATTTTTATACCTTAATAATAACATTTTTATTAACTTTTTATAGGACTATAACATGCAGAGAATGAAAGTACACAGATCTTAATAACTGTATAAATCAGTTGAATTCTTCAGAGTGAACATATCTGTAAAAGCACATAGATAAACAATTAGAGAATTACCAGAACCCCAGAAGGATCCCTCTCACCACTTTCCATTCACTAACCCTGAGGATAAACTATCCAGAGATCCAAAAGTTAAATTATGTTGCCTTTTTTTGAACTCTATATGATGAGGGTTATATAAAATGGGCTCTTTTATGTGTATCTTTCATCTCTTTTTTTTAACTTAATGTGTTTATAAGATTCATCCTGTATTTTTGTACAGTAGTAGTTTGTTAATTCTCAATACTTCAGTATCACATTGTAGAAATAAACAACTTTATTCAATCATTCTCAAGCAGATAAAAATTTTGTTTTATTTCTAGTTTTTGGCTGTAAAGAAAGGTTCTGGAATGACTATCACTATACATGTCTTCTAGAGAACATGCATAACCATCTTTGTTGGCTATACACATGAGTGAAATTATTCGATCCTAGAATTAAGTTCATATTCAAAAGAAAAGGCAAAGCCTTTGTACCATTCAATTTACACTCCTACTTCCAGAGAGAGATTGGGCATTCAGGTTTCTCCACATCTCTTCCAAATCTTGGGATTGCCTGACTTTTTTAATTGGTGGAATATTGTCTTATGGTTTTAACTAGCATTTACCTAAACAACTAGTCATTTTTAAGCAAATTTAATATGTTTTTAGCTAATGCAGAACATCTTATATGAAGTGCTTGTTACAGTTTTTATTCACTATTTCTTTGACTTTCATTTTATTATTAATTTGTAGTTTTTATACACACACATACACACACACACACACACACACACACACCCTGGAAACATTATTTTTTAGCCAGGTATATACTTTGTGAATATTTTCTTCCATTCTGTGTTGTTGTTTTTTTTTTTTTTTCCTCTCTATTACTGTATTTTGCAGAGCAAAACCCTTAATGTTAATGCCCAACTTATTAATTTCTTACTTAGGGTCAGTGCTTTCTTGCTTAGTATTTCTTTACTTACAATAGAAAATAATGATAGCCTCTAATTATTTTTTCTTTTAAGAGCTTTATTGTTTGCAGTTCACAGTTAGATGTGCAACATATCAAAAAGCAATTTTTGTTTATAACGTAAGATAAAAATTTTTTTCTCATAAAATATCCAATAGACCCAGCATTCTTATTGAACATACCGTTATTTTCCTAATGCATCACAGTGTCATTTTGTTATATATCAGACAATGACCAATTAGGGTCATTTCTTAACTCTATTTTGTTCCAATGATCCATTATTTCCAACTTTGTAACAATATCTTTTTTTATCTCTATATAGATCTTGATAATTTTGACACCTCATGGATTGATCTTTCTTTGATACTTCATGTATCAATCTTGATCTTTGATATCTTACGGATTCTTAACTTTTGTCCTTCTTGAGAATATAATTGGCCATTCTTGTCCTTTTGATTTACATATAAATCTAGTATATCAATTTCTTCTAAAAGCTATCTTTTAATAGAATAATTAGACTTATTAAACCACTAATTATATTTCTTGCTATTCACATATTTTGATAGATTGTATCAGTTGATTTTTTTTAAAGGCTTTAAATGTACACCTTTCTGGCTAGATGGTGACAAATATGTTTTTTTAGGATATGTATCCCAGTAAAAGATAGTTATTATCTTATATAAAACTCTAGACCACTGGTAGTAATTGAAATGTAAGAGAAAAGCATGTCCCTTTTGTATGTGTGTATGTTTGTGATATAGAAAGAATGTATTCTTGAATACACTTGGAAATAAATTAAAGACTAGATTATAGGCTTACCATGTTCCAAAAGTGAATATATTAAGATTTTATTATCAATTATTATCATAGTCCACTGACTTGATTTATTAACAGTCTTCTCATGGGTTTTCACCTTCTTAGATGACTGATGAAATTACTAATACTAAGAAACAAAGGATAAATAAGACCACACTTGTTCACTGATTTTGGGTTTTATTTTTAGAGTGCTTTAATTTACTATTTTCTATTTATCTAATTAAGGTGGTAACTGCTAATTGAATAAATGACTACAAATGGCAACAATAAAATAGCACGTATCATAGGGCTTTCAGTGTATTAAATAAAGTGAAGAAGCTAAAGCTTAGTACCGAACAAAACATTGTTACTAAATAAATATTAACTCACATTCCCTTGAAAATCAATCAGCCATCAGTAGACCATGGCAGACTGTGCATTAGTTCATATGTCATTCTTATAGTAAAATCATGTATGTATTTGTAGATTCTAGAGATGGAGTAGATTAGTTTTGAAAAATGAAATATTATTACTAAGACTATTAATCCTCCTCTAATAATAAAATAGTCTTTAATTATTTGGATAATTAAGCCAAACTTTTGACTTTAGTTTTAATCAGAAATAGATATGTTTTGTTAATTTAGAAAGACAAAAATGTCATATATTTGGAAAGAGAAATATCAGAAATAGAATGAAGTACACACAATAAAAACAAAAAAAAATTTTCAATAGACATAAGTATTGCAAGATTAATGTATTTTTTAAAGTTCAGCCTAATGACCCATATGTCTATCCATGTAAGCATAGAATACAGAGTTTTAAATACAGAAGGATTGTTAATATGTATGAATTTTTGTATTAATGACACTTGCCAAGCAGTGTGTTGTGATAAGAAGCCCACATAGATGAGAAAAGATTCTAAATGTTTTCTTTTTATTTATGTGTTGCAGTCAGAATGTGAAGTTCTGTTAAAGTTTTACAGTTTTATGCATTCATAATTTCCTTCTTAATGATTTTACTTAAAGAGTATAATTATTTAGGGAAAATATTCTTCCCTTTATCTAGTTACAAATAAATATGTCAAACTTTCCATTTTTTTTTCAGGTTTAAGTTGAGTCAAAAGCAATGGGCAAAGTACGACAGTGTATTAATTCAAGATGTAGATCAACCAGAGAGAAAGGTAGCTTGCAACATTTTATAATACTTTTAAGTATTTTACATTATTTGTTATGCTCTATCCCAAATCACTCCTCTTAAGCAGCCAAATGATTGTCTTCTAAAGACTTGACTCTATTGTGTTTGGTAAAGGAAACACCACAGGTTTTGAAATTTACCTTAGCTGAGTATAAATATCGACCTTGCTGCTTACTAACTGCGTAATACAGTATAGGGTAATTTCTTCACCTCTCTGCCTCTTATTTACTTCCTCTAGGAAATAGGAATCACACTTTTAATGATCCAGCTGTATTAAGAATAAAATAAATAAAATAATTAATGCACAGCATTCACAGTGTTTTGGCAAAGTAGGAAGTCAACAAATATTAGATCCATTATTCTTAGTTGTTCATTTATAGTTAAATCAAAAATTATATTCCAAACCTGAAGCTCAGTAAAGTACATGATAATCCAAAATACGACTTAAAAATACATATGAGTTTAAACTGTAAACCTGACTTTAAATGGCTATTGACAGTACAGCTAATTAAATACAGATCATATCGACAAAATTTTATGCATATACTCTTTGTTCAAACTAGCTTTTAAGTTGCGTGTTTGTTATAGCACTTTGTTATTTAGTAGGAAAATCCATATTCTGACAATATATCAAGACTTTATGTTTATTTTAACCTACCTAACTTTTTTCCCAAGATTTGTCATTATCTCCAAATTAATAAAACTTGAAATTATCATTCCGATAGCTCATGGATATATTATAAACATTTAATAAATCTCTGAACTCAATTCTATTTTTTCAACTGTAATTTTCTGAGTTGTTTGGGAAAAAAAAAGAAGTTCTAAACAATCACCAAGTCTGCTTAAGATACTTGGATGGTAGAAAATATTGGGCCAAATCTATTTCAATGTAGAATTTTTCCACTGCATCATTTATTCTGCACCTCACCAAGCCCGGATAACATTGAGAGTCACATGTATCTGCTTATATTTACATAATATTTTTACTTGAATATTGTACTGCTTTATGAATTTATTGTTTATGGAATAATGGGAATAATATTGATGATTAAATATTTTGAGAGAGACAGAATATTCGGGAAATGGAATTACTGCCATGACGCTGAGTTTTGGGGATAATAAGGATAAGCAAGATCCTTGGCATTATCGTTGAAAAGGTTCCTATACATCTGTCTCTCAGCTCTCAGAAATACAGCAGAAATCTCAAGTTTCTTGCTGAAAACCTGATATTATAAGCCTGGCTGTCATAGGTTTTAGTCAGTTCTGATTTGAACCTTGTGAGTTTCACATTATGAATTTAGAATCGCATTGTGGCCCAAAGGAAATTAAATAATTTTTAGTAAAGCAGCGTATAGACAATGTTAGGATAATCCAGATTTTCTCTGAAATTTGTTTCACATAGGCAAGTAGAACTTTAATAGGTCCTTAATATAAATCGGTAACTATATTACAAATATCTTTGAGATTTTAAACAATTATTTTATAAAACAACAAAAATCACTCCATTTCATTAAGCACCAAAGAAATGCAAATTAAAATCAGAGTGTAATACCACTACAAACCCACCAGGATTGCTAACATGAAAGACCGTAAGTATTAAGTGTTTGCAAGAATGCGGTGCAAATAGAGTTCTCACACACTGCTCAGTTAAGCTTAGATTAGTACAACCACTTTGGAAAGCAGGTAGTATGTAATAAATCTGAGCATATATTTATCCTACACCAAATATGTCAGAATTTGTATAGTGTCACTATTCATACTAGATCTCAAAAAAACCCAAAAATAAAGAAGCAAAAAATCCATCAACAGTAGAGTGGGTAAAGAAAGTGTGGTATGTTTATACAGTTGAATAGTAAACAACAAAGTAAATGAATTAACTACATTTACATGCAGCAAGGTGATGTAAAGTAAAAGAAGCCAGGGATATGCACTGTACGTCCATTTACATACTACTTGGTATCTTCAAAAATATGCAGAATTAATCCATGGGGACAGAAGTCAAGACAATGATTTGCCTTGGTGGAAAGGAAGTGACTGCTATAAAAGAGCTCTGGCACTCCCGTAACAATCTGCTTCTTGATCTTTGTGATTATTATACAGGTTTGTTCATTCTTTGAAAATTCCTCAAGCTCTACACTTAAGATTTCTGTACTTTCCTGTATGTATATTATATATCAATAAAATTCCAAATAAGTTATTAAAGGAGAAACACAGAATTGGGCAAGAGAAATTAGACACAGTGAGAACAGACAACTCTTAAAATCTGTGCTCTAAAAAGGAGTTAGAAATGGTACAGCACATATAGATTGAATGCTTCCTCTGCTTTCCATAAAACATGTTTGAAAGGAAATGTACAATGATCTGCTCATTTACCTGGATTATGAGAATTTATATATCTTCATTTTAAAAAATAAAGAAAACATTATATGTACTTATGATATATGGTAGAATCAGAAACAAAGAATATATCCCTAATTTATACAAACAAGGAAATTTGAAATGGTGATACTTTATAAATATCAAGTTACTTTTCAAATATTGTAATAACTGTGTGTAAACTCATAGTATATAGGTATTTATATACATCTATATTGCATATGTGAATGGAAAATATTTACTTTTATGCACTAACTATACTACTCTTACTTTAAGCTACAAAATGGTAGTTTGAAGCCAGCAGCATTATTAAATTCTATCATCTAATAGTACTGTAACTATAAATATTCATTTTAACCTAATTTTATTTGAATTCTGAAACAAATAGTAAGATTCTCGTGTCCAAAATTTTTCTTACCAAGTGAAATGGGAAATAGTCCAACAACATAATAGTGTATTCTTATACTAAATAACAAAATTTTATCAAATATTCAATAGCTTTACCTGAGAGTTAGCTTTTTTTCTTGTATCTTTAAGGCATAATATCAGAAAGTGCTCTATATTACACATACAAAAGTAATTCTAATCAATAAAATATTCTCACATAGATTTCTTTATTGTTCCAGTAACTGAAAAAAAAAAAAAAAATGCAGTGTTTGGTGTCTTACATGTTGTGGATGCTCAAATGTTTTTGATAAATATATGATAATGATGAATATTCTTTATCTGTATCCATTCAAACTGTTCTTGCTTAAGTATTAATTTATAACCAATTTATAAATGCAATTTATGTTATGATTATTTCATATAAAAATGTCTGTCTAGGCAATTCTTAATCACCAGGAAGATGATTCATAAGTGATGTCCAATAACTAAGAAATGGGAGAAATTTATCATCTTAGGTTATAAATGATGCTAAGAAACAACAAAATTAATACATTTTTCTAAGGGAGGAATATATGTGGTAAGGAAATATATGAATTGATGTATTTATTACAAAAAGAATAAACATTTAATCAATAGTACATAGATACAGTAAAATTCTAGCCTATGAGGAGCAGAAGATAAAATTAGTAGCAAAATTTATGTAAACTAAAATATTTATGTGCGAAAGTACATTTCGTTTAATACAGTTATGTACTGCTTATTGAAATGGTGAAATGTGTGACACTAATTTAATATGATGTGAATATTAGTTTTGTATAGACTTTCAGTAAATAGATAGAATATTTATTTTGATAATTAGGTGTATACTGATAGTCAAACCTGATATAAAAAGTTGTATTAAGAATACATGTTACAGAAATTTGGGACACATAAAGAAAAATGCTGGTTCAGAAAAATCATGAGTATATACATGTATACACATATAAGTATATACGAGTATATAGATAGATATAATATACTACAGTGTATATTAAATACACACTCATATATATATACATTATTTTTCAATGTGGTCAATGCACTTTAAGTCTTAGTTCACTGAAGCAGGTTGGGTTACACCCAGAAGAAGACCTAAAATCAGAATTTTAGGGCGAGTGGATTGTTTGGGCTATGAGAGAGGAGTGGAAAGATGAGACAGGAAAGAGAAGAAAACCTGTTCAGGGTGTAATGTTAATAATGAAGTTATCTCTGTGGACAACTAGTGTTCAACATCTTTAAGAATTCAGGAAGATTGTATGAAACATTGATTATTTATATTTCAGGACCACAGAAATGTTTGTAGTTTAACTCCCATTCATCATTCGCTGAGAGCAGCAACTGAGGGTGCTAACTCCTAGGACTTCTAATCTACCCAATAAGTGGACCTAAAGGTAGAAACCTGGCAGAAAAAGTGCTTGCTGTAGGACACTATCTGCAGGTAGTAGAATAATGGTGAATTCTGAGAGATATGAGAGGGGCATTGAGAGTGTCTGCAACAAGAGGCAATCAGAGCGTGGCAGGCAGAATTCTAAAATAACCAGCAAGATCACCAACTTTTGGAGAAAAGGCCTTGTATAATTCCCTCCTTTGGATTCACAGAGATCCTGTGAATAAGGTGGTTCTCACTCCATGCTTATGTTATGTTACATGGCAAAAGGAATTTTACTATGTAATTAAAAGGACAAATCATTTGATGTGCAGTTAATCAAAAGGGATATTAACTGGGTAGTCTGATTCAATCAGCTGAGATTCCTTAAAAAAAAGAAGATATTCAAAGAATAATTGAGATTTTCTCCTGTTCATCTTGAAGAGATGGAAGTTGCCAAGAGTTTTATAGATGTAAGGGACTGAATTCTGCTAACTAATTGAATGAGCTCATGTGAGACCCCAAGACCTGGTCAACACCTTAACTTAAGCCTGAGACACCCTGGGCAGAGAACCAAGTTAAGTTGTGCCTGGACTTCTGAACTACAGAAACAGTGAGATAATAAATTTGTGCTAAGCTGCTAAGTTTGTGGCAGATTTTTTTTAATCCAGCAATAGAACAGTAATACAAATAGGCATATGACACATACACACATATAAATCTTATATATTTGGTTTAAAAATCAAAAATCAAAGGCCTTGAAGTTTCTTTTTTCTCCAGCTCAGGCTGATTTAAATGTCCCACATACCAATTCTAAATATTCATTTCAATTGCAATGGTGCTTTTACTAAATACATGTGTATAAGCTTGCCCAATTCTGGTGGTTTCCCAAACTCAACTTTTAAGTACTCAATCATTTTTTCAAGGCTAGAGCCACCTTTTCTCTTTGTTGTAATATTAGTATTACTGTTTTGCTTTGATTGCCACTGTTTTATAAACTGCTATCTACATCACCAAAATTCCAATCACCATCCTCTCCACTGTAACACGTAGCATCCTCCTCTGATTTTTTTTTAATTTAAAAAAATTTTTAATTTTATATAATTTTAAAGGTTACACTCCATTTACAATCATTACAAAATATTGGATATATTCCCTGTGTTGTAGAATACATCCTTGTAACCTACCCAAGAGTTTATACCTCCCACTCTCTCACTCTGATATTGCCCCCTCAACTGGTAACTACTAGTTTGTTCTCTCTATTTGTGAGCCTGCTTCTTTTTTTTTGTTAGAGTCATTAGTGTTGTATTTTTTAGATTCCACATATAAGTGGCATCATAGAGTATTTCTCTTTCTCTGACTTATTTCACTTAACATAATGCTCTCCAAGCCAACTCAGTTGCTGCAAAATGGCAAAATTTTGTTCTTTTTTATGGCTGAATAGTATTCCATTGTAAATATATGGCACATCTTCATTATCCATTCATCTGCTGATGAACACTTAGGTTGCTTACCTATTTTGGCTATTGTAAATAGTGCTGTTATGAACATTGTGGTGCATGTATCTTTTCAAATTTAGTGTTTTTTGTTTTTTTCAAAAATGTACCAGGAATGGAATTACTGGATCATATGGTAGCCAGCCACTGTGGTAAACAGTATAAAGGTTTCTCAAAGAACTAAAAATGGAACTACCATATGACTCTTCCACTTTTTCTTAATAACCACTTCCATTATTTTCTTCACTCTCTTTGTCCACACCAACACAGTAATCTATAATATACATTTACTCTCTTGATGATAAGTGCTTTAGTTCCTTCTCTGTCTAGAGCAACTAAATCTCCACAAAATACTATATGTAACACATACACATGCACACGTAAACACTCATACATACATACTACATGGTAGACATTATTGATGAATGTATTAATTTGTTCAAGATGACATATGAATAAATACATTAATGTGTACACATGTAAGAGGATGATTACATAAGACAAAAAAGAGCTAGTTTATCTGAGCATCCAATTCACCTACTCTGATCTCCCCTTAGGAAAGATCAACATTATGTTTCTAAGTCCTTTGAAGAAAAAATAGAATTTCCAAGATTGGAAAATGATAGAGGGAAGTTAATGGAAGACTAAATGTAGATACTTCCTTGAAAAATTGTTGGTTTTCAAGTATGCAGCAAGAATTTAGAATAATCCACAACTTTGTATATATTCTGAACAATGAGTCCCATAAACCCTACTCCCATGCAGAATCTCATAGAGAAAAAAGATCCCAGAGAAAAATTTCACCTGCGGAAGTTGGCCCCTAGACCCTAGTGCTTCAGGTATCAGTAAAACTTCCCACTCCCTATGAGCACAGTCTATGAGGTTTCCTACCTTTTAAAAGGATCATGTAGGCTTATATAGCTAGCCTATCAACAGTGACTGCTTGAAACAAGAGAGCTCTAATCAAATATCTAGACGGAAATATAACTCCTGGAAGCTCTAATGACTTTAGGGCTGGGTTCATAATGAATGGAATGGGAGCTCCCTACCATTTCAACTTAAGTGAGAAAAAATAATTACTCTATATATTTATGTATATTTTATTTTAATAGTTGAATAATAGTCATGTACTTTTTTTTTTTTTTTTTTTTTTTTTTTTTTTTTTTTTTTTTTTTTTTTTAGTCATGTACTTTTACACTCATTCCTAGAAAGATAGATAAATCATAGATTGATCAATCATTTATCAAACATATGGATAATTAGTAGACAGATGAGATACTAGCTAATCAGGGAAGTTAAAAAGGTAGATGGATAAATTGATAAACAGGTATAGAATATGCAATTAGATAATTTTCCTAAGTATAGATATTTTTAAAAATCCATATAGTGATTATAAGAATAAGGCATAAGCCCTTGAGCATCTCTTTACCCATCACTGAATAATAGTTAATTCAGGGATGCCTATTTAACTGTCCTTTAGGGAAAGTTACAAAACATATTTAACCAACCAAAGCTTCAGGCTAGATTTGGGCAGGGAGTTCATAATTACACATTAAAAATAGGCCAAGATGATGAAGTTAATGTCTCTCCCAAATGAAGGAAAAAGTTAGTCAACTACTGCAAAACTAGAAAATAACTTAAGCTACTAATTAACAATAGTCTTAAAATATCTTTAATGCTAAAGACTCACTTAACTCTTACTGAGTGAGTCTAACCACATCAAATCATTTTAATACACACTGGGTAAACAATTAAGACATGATTTCTACCCTTATCCATCAGAGTCTAAAAGGATAGTGAATTCATGTCCACATATAGTTTTACTATAAAGCAAGATATAATAATGGATTAAAATAAATACAAATCAAATTATACAAGAGACACCAGTGTAAATATATTATTGTGGCTGAGAAGCTTTGTAGTTGATGTGACAAAAGATAGCTCAAAGACCTTGACAATTAGTTTCATCTTTATGATTTTAGGCAAGTTATTTAATTCTTTATGAAACTTTATTTCCTCACCTTGAACATGGTTTTAAGAATGCCGTGTATCACATGGGGTTACAGAGAGGATTTAAAAAGATAATCTGAGTAAAGCAGTTAAATTTTAAGATCATTTAATATTGTTAGGATTTCCATGACTTTATCCACTTTATCAAAACTGTGGAAGATATTTTGACAGAACATATTTTAAGGCAAGAAGTCTTGATTGTTCAATAGGGAAAGTAAGAAGGAATGAGTTTCTATTTTAAGACAGTGTCATTGGAAATATAATTAAAATAGTAGATATAACAGACACTTCAGAATTTGAATAAAATTTTTGAGTGTGCTAATTTCTCTAAGCTTGGTGTGTAGAAAAGTGGAATTGTATGAGTTATTGAATACGACAGCCCCTAAGAAAGCTGATGAATAGATGTTTGGAGTGGAGAAGGGAGTTATATGAGTGAAAGGGGTGGGCAGCTTGATTTAGTTAGGTCAGTAAAAGGGTTTTGATGGCAAATGAATGACCATTTTAATGATACGAGTGCAGGAGTAAAGTGAGCACGGTAGGAAACTGAAATGAAGTGATGTAGACCACTGGATTTGAGGTAGATTAAAGAAAAATTTGAGTAATGTGCTAGAAAATTTGTCAGTGAATTATCTCTATTTGAGGCAGTTTATGGGAAAAAAAATTGTAAAAAGCAAACAGACAAAAAATCCTCAAAAGTGGTATAAAATCCCACAGAGAAGGAAATGTAAGCACATTAAATTCTAAAATGCCTATGATTTTTTGTTTTCCCTTAGTAGATCATATATATTAAGATTGAAAAAAAAAGTTTGTGTTTTTTTTTAAAAAAACTAGATTATATATATTAAAATTGAAGGAAAGGTGAAATTATCACTTAACAGCAAAATGTATGTTAAGTTTAGTTGTGAAATTTCCCAACTTCTCCACATATAACTTGTCAAGAAAATATAAAAATGAGCAAATTAAAAGACATGCAACTCTACTGAAAGCTAGATAAATAACTTTATGGAACAGAAACAGAATGTTACTTGAGGTTGAATTTACATGACTGTTGGTCTCTGGGATCCAACAGAGATATTCAAGCAATTTCATTCTCTTGGGTAACAGGAATTAAATGTTCTAAATGACGCAGACAAATAGAACCAGAAAGGCTTTATGAAATTGGAGCATAGAGTGAGTTTCCCACATCCATATAATGAGGACAAATAAAACACTGGCATTGACTTGTGTCTGGAAGTTCTTTAGTGAGGGCACTAGGGAAAGTAGACACATTTTTTAAATGAAAGGATGAGTCAAATTTCCCACTGGCATTTGGTCTTTCTCCCTTCCTTCCTTCTCCTTGGCTCCCTCCCTCACCCCTTTTCTTTCTTTCTTCCTTTCTTCCTCTCTTGCTTTCTTTCTTTCTTTCTTGTTTTCTTTCTTTCTCTTTCTTTTTCTTTCCTTTTTCCTTTTTATAAATCACCTATATTAGCAAGGTTCAGAAACCATTATCCACCCATATACTACCTGCTTTGGGACTGTGTCTTACGGAGGACAGAATATCTTAACAAAATTTCCTCTCTATATAATTTAAGAAAAGCAAAAAGAAGTAAAGAAGGAGAGGAAAAGCTATAGGGAAAGATACAGAGATAAGAGAGAGACAGTGACAGAGAGAAACAGAGACAGAGAGACTGAGATAGAGAAAACTATCAAATACGGTTAAAACTATTTAAAAATACATGGAGATAAACTTCTGGCACGACAGCATAAGTAGTTCTGCTGACTGATTAATCAGTGAAACTGGTGTAAACTCTTGAAAAACAACAATTTAAGCCTCTGGAAGTGGTTTTAAGAGCAACTGCTGAGTGAAGAAACATCTAATCAAGAAAATCTATGAAAACTTGGTAAGAAAGATAAGAGTCTGTGGTAGCTGAACAAAGAATAATTTCCTCCTCCCCACCTCCTTGGCCAGGGAGGCACAGCATCCACTCCTGACTGCTGTAGACAAGAACACAGGGCTCCTTATCTCCCCATTTCTCAATTGTCTTATCTGTTGCTGAGGCTAAATCCCAGTGAATACAATGGAGAAGCAGGGCTCACTTTTTCTGCCCAGTCATCACTCATGGAATGGAGGCCCTGTTTTGGGCATTTCACCACTATGAATACTGGGACCCTGATCATCCTTGCCTCAGCTCATGAGACAATGATTCCACACCAAGGGAGATAAGCTGAGAGGCTTAGCACCTCAACCCCCCCACCAAGTGCTTTGCTTCTAGTGGGTGGGTGTCACTCAGTGAGAAGTTTGCCATTGTTCCCATGCCAAGCTCCAGAGCTTGGGGGGAAAGCAGGTCACGAAATACATAGTTCCCAATGTCCTCCCAAAGGAACTATCATCATTTGTGGAATTTAGCAGGTGAACACAGTCAGGGAAAGAGAAGAAGAGAGCCCTACCAAAATCACTGTTATCTCAGGATGACTGTGGGCATACCCAAAACTGTGCCCTACTAAGGATCAAATGTGGATCAACTCTGTGTGAGGGAAAATAGGCTTCACCAAAATAATCCAGTGAGTCACTAATGTAATAAACAAAACAATAACAAGACTGGAGGAATGGTGGGGCCAGTACCCAGAGTTGCTAAAATATATATCTAAAATGTTTAGTTTCTAACAAAAAAAATATGAGACATTCTAAGAAACAGGAATATTTAACCTATATGCTGTAAAGGTAACAGAAATTTCCTATGAGCGTAAGCAGATGTCCAGATTTATCAGAAAAAAATCTTCAAGATGACTATTATAAGCCATTTTATGGAATTAATGGAACTATGATTAAAGAAATAAATCAAAGTATGATGACAGTGTCACATAAAATGGAGAATATCAATAAAGAAATTGAAATCAGAAAAAAGAACAAAGGAAATTCTGGAGTTGAAAAGTAAATAACTGAAATGAAAACAAAATTCACTGGGGGGCTTTCAAATAGATATTAATTGACAGAAGAAAGAATAAGTGAACTGAAGATCCAAAAAACAGATGGGAAAAAAATGAATGAAGATAAATGAGGAGAGCCTCAGGGAAATTTGGGAAACCATTAAGCGTGCCAAAATACACGCAATGGTAGTATCAGAAAGAGAGGAGAGAGACAAAAAGAGAAGAAAAATATTCAAAGAAACAATAGCTAAAACTACCCAAATTTATTGAAAAATAATTTACATATCTAAGAAGCTCATCAAACTCCAAGAAAGATAGCTCAAAGATCCATGTAAATGAAGGCTAAATAAAGACTTCCCCAGATAAACCAAAGCTGAGAGAATCTGTTACTAGTTGAATTTGTCTTACAATAGATACAAAAGGAAGTTTATCAGGCTGAAAACAGCAGTAATCCAAATACACACACACACACACACACACACACACACACACACACACACGCACAAAGTGTCAATAAACATAATTATATAAATAATTACAAAAAACAGTAGGATTCTGTATTTTTTCACCTTTATTCTCTTGACTAATTTAAAAAGTAATCACACACATAAAGCAATGTGAATAAACTTGAACAGGTTTATAAAAGTGTGGTTAACAGAATAATGCCCCCTCACCCAAGACGTTCACATCTTGATTCTAGCAACCTGTTAATATGTGCCTCCTTCTACCTAGATTACAGTATAATGACAAAGACGGCAAGAAAATGTCATCATAAATCAGTAGAAAATCGTGGATTATTCTGTGAGTGACACTCAGATAATTGGCTACTCATGGAAAATTAGATTAGATTATTACCATATTCCATAAACAAAAATACACAGAAGTTATCACTAAAGTGCTATATGTATCTCTAAACCATAACTCCTTTTTTTACAACTCTCCCTGTTCCAACAGGTTTCTAAAAAAGACATATCCAAAATTCACCACAGAGACAAGAAAATGTGTTATGTCTGGGGCATCTAGTTTTAATAATAAGCCAAATTTCTGTCTTTTGTTCAGTTTTTCACTTATATGCCAGATGTAGAAAAGCATCTGTATTTGGGGAACCATGTCTAAAACATTCTGGGACAACATTTGACTGATGCCACCTTTTAGAGAATTTTCTATGATAGGAACATTTGTACAATCTTCAGTTTTGTATTCCTACCAAACTTAGGGTTCAAGGGAATGGCCAGAAAGGCTGTGATGCAAAATTAAGAGGGATATATTGGATGACAAAATCATGATGGCAAAAAATCTGAACAGTCTGTATAAATGGGTTCCATCTAACTAGATACAATTTAATATGAATAAACATTGCATTCTGTTCTTAAAATTTAATGATTTAAATGCAGAAAAACAGTATGGGGACAATATAAAATATTAGGCTTTTAAGTTGAACTTATAATTACATGTGTCAGTAATATAATATGATCTAGGTGATTAGAAAGTTAATATATCTTAAATCTCATTAAAAGACAATGTATAGTCCAGAAGGAGTGAATTTTAAGGCATAGTCTACTGTTCTCTGGCAAGGGTAACTCTAAATACAATGGATGCAAAAATACGTTTTTAAGAGGCAAATTGTTAAGGCACAATAATATTGGAGTAAGCAGAATGTTGAGAGATAAAAGCCATTGACTCAAAATATTTACCACCATGTTCCAAGTATAATATTTGGCAATGTCTATAGAGGCAAATAATTAAAGAAACTAAGTGTTGCATATTTTATTATTGCTCTCAATTTTTTTTTTTTTTTTTTTTTTTGTCTCTCCTTGTGAAGTGATTAAACTTCATATTCCATTTACTCCAGAATTGACCATTTGGCTCTGAAAGCAACTTGTGCAAATGACAAGTGCTAACCCTGAGCAAAAACGCTAAAATCTGTGTGTGCTTCCCCAATATTTTTGTCTTTCATCCATACAGTCCCTAAAGGGTTTGCTCTTTCATTGAAGGAGACCTATGCATCAGAGCCACTGTCACCCTGCAGCCAGGCTGACAGGTGCTGGGAGAGAAATAAATTTTTGTAGTTGCAAACACTGAAATTTGGGAGTTGTTTGTTATGGCAACATCACTTAGCAGATCTGACTATTGTTTTAACATTGCTTATCTAGAACATGACACTTAGGGAGGTCATTGTCCCCAAAAAACCTGACTGAACCCCACATGGAAAAATTATTAGACTTCATTTCTGAGGTTCCAGCAAATGCCTTAGGCAAGAGATTGTAGGATAGAATAGGATATGCTAGGATATGCTACAACAGCAAAAAGCCTGAAAGTCTCAGTAGTTTAACCCAACAAAAATGATTCATTGTTCCTAATACTTGTCAGTTTGTGTCTATGAGGGCTCTGCTCCATGTGGTCATTCAGATAATCCTGCTGATAGATGCTTCTCTACCATTTTGTAGACACTCCATCTGAAACACGTGATCTTTAGGTGCCTAGAGCAGAGGAAGAGAGTTGGAAAATCATGCTGACTCTCCCACACATTGGCCCAAAAGGGACACACTATTTTTTTTCTGCCCACAGCTCATTAACCAGAGTAGTCACATAGCCATATCAAACTTGGAGGATGCTAGGAAATGTTAACTATGGAGTGCCATATTTGGTAAGCACTATATCTGTGTCATAGGAGAGAATGGTATTAGAAGACAGAGTTGAACTCTATATATTAATGAACTTGATCATGATTTTAGAAGACACTGAAGTGGAACGAATTATCTTGTTGACATAGATTTCCTGAGGGATTAATCAAGAGGGTTTATGGTCATAAATAAGAAATGTGACAGAAGAAATTTATGGGTCTACATCCCTTCTAGTGTTTAGGTTATATAATCCTAAAGTTGAAGATTTCATAGGCTTAAATGAGATGATCACAAAATAAGCATCCTGCATTAATTTTAGTTAATATTGCAATAGATAATAAAAAAGTTTCACATTGTACTAGATAATAATAATTCATCTCTTTAGTTCATCTCATTTTGTGTTGTTATTGGGAAGACTTATCTTACTCTCTAAATTTTAGACTTATCTTACTCTTTAATTTTTCTTTTATTTATAAACACTATTCTAGTCTCATATTTCTAAATAAATATCAGATTATATACAAAAGCATTCTAATTTTCCTATCTTTTGATAGATCATTTTACAGCCAAAAATCTTCACAATGCTTTCATGAGGTGACTCTTGATTTTCTCGTTGTGTTTCAAATGCTATTTATGGAGGGATTGACTCTATTGTATGTGATCGTTAAGAGTTGCTTTCTGATTAGAAACATTCATATAACTCACCAATCTTTACTCACAACCTACCTATTGATAGATTTAGAAGAAGCCTTCCATATAATCATTTTGTCTGGCTTGAATTAAAGACTAAATATTGTGAAGCAGAACATCAATTCTTTATAAAATCTTACAGGTTTTAATTAAGCAAATATGTCAAAGAAAAATTTAATGAAGTTGATATATTTCTGTTATTAAAAGAAGGATCATTCTGCAGTTTATGGGACATCAGAATATATCATTATCCTTGGGTCAGAGTAAGATAATATTTATCTACGAGATTTTTAGGATTCATTTAAAATATTTAACTCTATTTTCTTCTTCAGGGAGCATGAACATCAGTGCAATGAAAAGAAACACTTTAACTTTTGAATTAAAAGCTTTGCTTATCAAATTTAATTAATCTAAATGTTAAAATAGAAATGATTATAATAAAAGTGTGTTAAAATTAATTGATGATGTTTATGGTAAAAACTATTTTTTGGAAGTTTGTACTTACCATGTGCTTGCCATGATATTGAATATGCCACATGATATAAAAATTAAAGTTGTTGTAAAATATTATAAAAAACTTTTTACTCTAATATTCAGTGAGGGCTTATTTTGTAAAGCCGTCAATAAGAGTAAATCTAAATTTACAGAGACAAATTGAATTCAAGGTGAAGTCATTCCATGCTAAAATTTGAATGATCTGCAATCAAGTTTGCAAAAAATCTATTTTATTTATTGGCCCACACAGTAACAACAATAGAGAGGATTCTAATGTCTACAGTTTTAGTCATTGTGGTATTAGGAGACACGTGTAAGATTAAACCACCTCTTCACTCCCCAAAGCTCACAGATTTGTAATAATGGCATCAATGAGAATATATTTTTCATTATGAATCATATGGCTTATCAATAAAGGCACAGATTGATTCGTATTAAAAGAAAGACTGTATCATATTATTTGTAACATAAATTACTGTGTAGTTGGGTAGTATTCTGCGAATCAGTGTTTGACAGTAATTTATGAGGTTTCCGTAGACTTTCTGTGGTCAATAGCAAAAAGAAATCAATAATCTAACTTTGGCTAATAGTTAATATTTTACTCTTCACATGAGACAGAAGAGCTTTATTTTTTAATGGTCTTTATTTCAGACATTATAAACTCTGAAAAACCTCTGCTGCCATATGGTTAAAGCATAACTATATAAATGACTGCTTATTTATTCCTTCATTTATTTATATGTTAAGCATCCAAACCACTCTGGTCACTGTGTTAAATCTGAAGCTATAAAAGCAGGTAGAATGACCTACAAGAATGAAAATGTCTTAAATAAAGGAAATGAATCAATAATGCTAAGTATATGACAATTAATTTTGAAGAATTTACTGTTTTTTAACAAAATGAAAACCCAAACATCCAAACTATTTAAGCTATTCTACATTTAAATATTATGATGGGAGATGGTGAGAGGCTTATTGGGACTTTAGAAAATGTAAGAGATATTCAAAGAAAACATTTTCTCACTAGATCACCACATTGAGAATAATGCTATTAATAGATGATTTTTTAACCAATACATACTATTGGGGTAAACTTATCTTGACCTTAAATGTAGTTCTAAAATAAATTCTAATGTATTTACAGGAAATACAATTAGAGGAACTAGAAGGAAGTCTGAACTCAACTCTGCTGAAAGGACAAAGTACAGGGAGTGTTAAGCTCTGGGATTAGAGGGAGATCACTGGGCATCCAGCTTTGCTAACTGGATTTACCTAAAGGAAAAGTAAACTGTCTTCTGTTGTTATGACAGGTGGTGGTTTTACAAGTTGGAGTAGGACTCTAAAAGAAATTAGACTCTTACCATCCCAGAGAGACTGGGAAACAAGGAAGCTATCTTCTTTAATAACTACCTTTCAAAGAGATGGCTACTAGGTCCTTGAAAGACATCCTTGGGTTGTAAAACTGACAAGAGGCTTTTAAAAAATTTACATTTCAAAGATGCAGAAAAAGAATTTACAAGCTTTTTAAGGTAAATGTCTAAGAAAAGTAGAGTCAAGGTCTAGAGGCAGGAAGACTGTACAAAGTTTAGTCAATCTGAGGGAAATGTTAAGGACCTCTTGGTCATAGGGCAGATTAAAATCTGAATAGTATTAACAATAAAATGTCTTTTAACAGTGAAATGACAGTGATCGTTTTGATTCCATTATTGATTCTCTACATAATTACCCTTGTATTTTAAGCCTGCCACTCCTGTGTACAATTTATTAACAATTTGGACTACAACAATTTAGCCACTTTGAAAAAAGAGGTTTCCAATGTCAATCATTATTTTCCCAAACTGACTTTGTGAATTTAGTCATTATTTTAAATTATTTTATTTGCTTAGTTTTTTCAACACTTAAAATAGTTCCTGATGTCTAGTCTATTTTATGTGATATGGTATTAAGTGTACAGGAAATAAAATTTAGTGACATAAGGGAAAATGTAGTAAATTAAACACAAAAAAAGAAAGAATTTCTAAATTGTTAGATTATTCTTCCAGTTTCACTGAATCATATCACTGTAAAGGGACTTAAGTGGTGTCTAGACAACTATGTGTCTATCGTAGGCAAAATGTCAAATAATTTCTACAAAATGTCTACCCATGTAATGCTGAAGAATCAGCAGTGCTGTTCACCAATCTTTCTGGTTTTCTACTTCAAGACACAACCTAGGGTTGGGATTTCCTGAATCTTTAAAGTTAAGCATGGCCATATGACATGCTTTAGCCAATGAAACGTGAGAAATATAAGTAACATTTGTCACTTTTGAGTGAAATCATTTAAGAGGTGCATAATTTTCCATCATTTTATTCCTTTGCTGAGGAAGTCATTATAGCAGTGTTGACATAGGACCTTTATCTGCCTACCCTTTAAGTGGTTAAGACAAGCAGATTCCCCAACCAACCAGCATTGCCTATGTAGTTATAAAACCTGTTTTGAGCCATTGAGATTCTGATTGTGTATTATTACATCATCACCTAACCTATCCATTAATAACTTTATCTTGATTCTGTGTTCTCGAAAGCCAGAAACAATGCTACAATATCTGTGTCCTGAATGGAATAAGCCACCTGGTATATAAAATCAAATTCTCTGTAATCAACCTATAGGTACATGTGCAAAGTCCAGGTCATCAGGTCAGAACATGTCTTTTGTCCTGATCAGTTACACTTTAGTGCTTTTTGTGTTCATTCCTTCTAGGAGAATTTGATCACAAGACTCAGGTTCTTTCTGCAAGATTTTTTTTTTTAACTTCAAATTCTAGAAAGCAAGGGTCGTGTTACTGCCCTTTCTCTCTTAGAAGGCCATTGTTTTCCTTATTCATAAGTTAGGATTTCTTTTTTTTTTTAATTTTTATTTATTCATTTATTTATTTATTCATTCATTTATGGCTGTGTTGGGTCTTCGTTTCTGTGCGAGGGCTTTCTCTAGTCGTGGCAAGCGGGGGCCACTCTTCATCGCGGTGCGCGGGCCTCTCACTGTAGCGGCCTCTCTTGTTGCGGAGCACAGGCTCCAGACGCGCAGGCTCAGTAATTGTGGCTCACGGGCGTAGTTGCTCCGCAGCATGTGGGATCTTCCCAGACCAGGGCTGGAACCCGTGTCCCCTGAATTAGCAGGCAGATTCTCAACCACTGCGCCACCAGGGAAGCCCTGTTTTCCTTATTCAAATCACCTATTTTCTCTGTAATCCATTGGACCTTGGAGAACTACAGCCTTCATAAAATTACAAAAGATTTGGTTTCACTATTTAAATAACATAATGGGACATTCCTTTATTTTACTTTTGTTTAATTAAGAGAAACATTTACATGATCCTTCTCATAGTAAAGAAAATCTACCCAAAGGTGGATTTTTTTTCTCCTCTGTATATATTTAGCAGCAGTAATTTTGTCTTAATTCTTCACCAAACAGCAGGAATATAGCACTTATATAAGTATACATTATCAGGGGTATTTTGGAAAACATGTTGCATTATACCATTCAGGATTATTCCAAAAATAATTACCTTGGTAAAATCATGAGGATACGCAGAATATGTTTGTATCAAAAAAGTCCTTCCCAAAATTACCATATCAAGTGTTCTCATGACAGAAATTTCACTTCCTTATAAGTCTGTTTTATAATGTTATTTTTAATTAGATTATGTAGTATAAACACATCAATAATAATAGATAAAGAATAATAGGAACATAAAATTTTAACATTAGGAAAATATAAACAAAGAAAAAAAAGCAAAATATGAAAGAAAATAGTACATTTGGTCAGGCCACCCAAGATGGCTGTTCTCTTGTTCTCTGTACATCCCCTGCCAGACCAGTACCTGCTTCACCTATACCATATGCACATGACTGACCTTCCTATGTACTTGCCCCAGGCCCCAGCTAGTGATTGTTCTTATCAAAGCGGCAGTGAGGGGTGTGCCCCTCTACTGGTTTCTCTGGTAGCTAATGAGCCAACCTGATATCAATTCTCGTATAACTGGTAATCTCCCCTTCCCCCCAGGAGCAAAGACTGCTGCCATGTCCTGTCTGCCTTCCACTGCACAAGGTGGGGTGCTGTTCCAGGACCTTGCTCCAGATGTGTAAGCTCCCCCACTCATTAAACCATTGATGTCTCTGTTGCTGACTCCTGGCTCTCTCTTTGGTCTTGAAGCTGGGCAAACACAGGCCTTGTAGGCCTGTGAGGTGCAGCCCAGCAATAACAAGTTTAGGCTTATCATGAATTGAACCCAATATCGAGCAGTTCCAAGTACCAATTTGATTTACACATTTGATCTTTTCATATATTAACCTTATTAAGGTTAATAAGGCCATACTGATGAGAATTTTAGAAATATTGGGTCACCAGTTAAGCCATGCATTTACTGCTGGACAAAAACGTGAGAAAGACAAGAGTGTAAAGATAATTAAAAGTGGACGGCAAATATACAAACATATTGTAAGGGAGAAACAGAGAATGTCTATTCAAACATCACAGTAAAACATTAAAATATGGTCTCTCATTGCTCAATTCCACAAAGTACATGTAAGGATTGAGAAATTTCAAACCTCACTGTTACAGAAGGGAAAAAGGGCAAATAAGTACCACAATAAAATGTGAAGTGCAAATATTATTAAACAATAAACAATATATAAAGAACAATAGGAACAGGAATCCTTAGCATTAACAAACTCTACATGACTGTCAAGTCTAGGAAAGACCATATGTATAAATTTATATGGCCATGAAAGTCTAGCTCTGATAGGTGAACTTAAAAACATTGCAGACTATTTCTAAAATATTTGACTAAAGAAGAATTTTGATTAAATGTTATACTTGTGGTTACAGATCATACAATAATATATCCCAACTAGACTGTTCAATATGTGTTACATTCTCACATTCAATGACCTAAAAGAGTTAAAATGAAAGATTGAAGAAATTATCCTTTTAAATAATTTCATATACTTTTTCACTTGCAGATATTCAGTAAACATGCAAATCATTTAAGAAAAGCAAATTTTGAAGCTGACCATAAGAGACTGATATAGGACCTTTAATCAATTTTAGTGTTAATAATAGAATCACCCTGGAAATAACAGGAACATTGGAGATAATATTTTATATATGTAACATGTAAGCCAGATAAGGTAGAGCATAGTCATGAAAATTTAAAACACAGATGAAATGGATATTATTATAAAATCAGAGACAGCTTAGAAGACAGTTTGAAGGAGGAAAATATTAGCAAAATGAAGTAGAAAACATAAAGAAGAAACACGAAAGATAGTAGCATATAACAAGTGTTGATATTAGCATTTTAACTGAAGGTCAAGCAGTCCCAATTGTATCATACATTATTTGGTCTGTTTCCACCAAACTTCTCCAGCAATGTTGATGAGACTTTTAGCAACAATTGAGTTACAAGAGAAAATAGGGAGGAGCTTAAGATGGCCAAAGAGTAAGACGCAGGGATCACCTTCCTCCCCACAAATACATCAGAAATACATCTACATGCGGAACAACTCCTACAGAACACCTACTGAACGCTGGCAGAAGATCTCAGACCTCCCAAAAGGCAAGAAACTCCCCACGTACCTGGGTAGGGCAAAAGAAAAAAAAAAAAAAAAACAGAGACAAAAGAATAGGGACTGGACCTGCACCAGTGGGAGGGAGCTGTGAAGGAGGAAAGGTTTCCACACACTAGGAAGCCCCTTTGTGGGCAGAGACTGCGGGTGGCAGAGTGGGGGATCTTCGGAGCCACGGAGGAGAGTGAAGAAATGGGGGAGGGGAGGGCAAAGCGGAGAGATTCCCACACAGAGGATCAGTGCCCACCAGCACTCACCCACCCGAGAGGCTTGTCTGCTCACCCACCTGGATGGGTGGGGGCTGGGAGCAGAGGTTCGGGCTTTGGTCAGATCTCAGGAAGAGGACTGGGGTTGGCTGCATGAACACAGCATGAAGGGAGCTAGTGCGCCATAGTTAGCCGGGAAGGAGTCTGGGAAAAATTCTGGAGCTGCCGAAGAGGCAAGAGACTTTTTCTTGCCTCTTTGTTTCCTGGTGTGCGAGGACAGGGGATTAAGAGGGCTGCTTAAAGGAGCTCCAGAGACAGGCGTGAGCCGCAGCTATCAGCTCGTACCCCAGAGATGGGCATGAGACGCTAAGGCTGCTGCTTCAGCCACCAAGAAACCTGTGTCCAAGCACAGGTCACTATCCACACCTCCCCTCCTGGGAGCCTGTGCAGCCCACCACTGTCAGGGTCCCGTGATCCGGGGACAACTTCCTCAGGAGAACAAATGGAACGCCTCAGGCTGGTGTAACGTCACACTGGCCTCTGCCCCTGCAGGCTCTGTACCCCTCCCTCCCCCCAGCCTGAGTGAGCCAGAGCCCCCGAAGCAGCCCCCGAAGCAGCTGCCCCTTTAACCCCGTCCTGTCTGAGCGAAGAACAGATGGCCAGAGGCGACCTACACGCAGAGGCAGGGCTAAATCCAAAGATGAATCCCAGGACCTGTGAGAACAAAGAAGAGAAAGGGAAATCTTTCCCAGTAGCTTCAAGAGCAGCAGATTAAATCTCCACAGTCAACTTGATGTACCATGAATCTGTGGAATACCTGAATAGACAACGAATCATCTCAAATTGAGGAGGTGGACTTTGGGAGCAATGATATATAATTTTTTTTCCCTTTTCTCTTTTTGTGAGTAGGTATGTATATGCTTCTGTGTGTGATTTTGTCTGTACAGATTTGCTTTTACCATTTGTCCTAGTGTTCTGTCTGTCCATTTTTTTTGTTTGTTTGTTTTGGTTTTTTTATTATAGTTTTCAGCGCTTCTTATCATTGGTGGATTTGTTTTTTGGTTTGGTTGTTCTCTTCTTTCATTCTTTTTTTTAAAATTACTTTAAAAATTATTTTTAATAATTATTTTTTGTGTTTTCTGTAATAACTTTTTTATTTTATTTTATTTTACCTTTTACTTTCTTTCTTTTTTTTCTCCCTGTTATTCTGAGCCATACAGATGACAGGCTCTTGATGCTCCAGTCAGTTGGCAGGACTGTGCCTCTGAGGTGGGAGAGCCAAGTTTAGGACATTGGTCCACCAGAGACCTCCCAGCTCCACATAATATCAAATGGCAAAAACCTCCCAGAGATCTCCATCTCAAGGCCAAGACCCAGCCCCACTCAACAACCAGCAAGCTACAGTGCTGGACACCCTATGCCAAATAAATAGCAAAACAGGAACACAACCCCACCCATTAGCAGAGAGGTTGCATAAAATCATACTAAGGTCACAGACATCACAAAACACACCACCAGACGTGGCTCTGCCCACCAGAAAGGCAAGATCCAGCCTCATCCACCAGAACACAGACACTAGTCTCCTCCACTAGGAAGTCTACACAACCCACTGAACCAATCTTAGCCACTGTGGACAGACACCAAAAACAATGGGAACTATGAACCTGCAGCCTGTGAAAAGGAGACCTCAAACACAGTAAGTTAAGCAAAATGAGAAGACAAAGAAACACACAGCAGGTGAAGGAGCAAGGTAAAAACCCACCAGACGTAACAAATGAAGAGGAAATAGGCAATCTACCTGAAAAAGAATTCAGAATAATGATAGTAAAGATGATCTGAAATCTTGACAATAGAATGGAGAAAATAAAAGAAACATTTAACAAGAACCTAGAAGAACTAAAGACCAAGCAAACAATCATGAAAAACACAATAAATGAAGTTAAAATTCTCTTCAAGGGATCAATAGCAGAATAAATGAGGCAGAAGAACGGATAAGTGACCTGGAAGATAAAATAGTGGATCTAACTACTGCAGAGCAGAATAAAGAAAAAAGACTGAAAAGAATTGAGAACAGTCTCAGGGACTTCTGAGACAATATTAAATGCACGAACATTCGAAATATACGGGCCTCAGCAGAAGAAGACCAAATAAAGGGACTGAGAAAATATATGAAGAGATTATAGTCAAAAACTTCCATAATATGGGTAAGGAAATAGTTAATCAAGTCCAGGAAGCACAGAGAGTCCCATACAGGATAAATACAAGGAGAAACATGCCAAGACACATTTTAATCAAACTATCAAAAATTAAACACACACACAAAATATTAAAAGCAACAAGGGAAAAACAACAAATAACATACAAGGGAATGCCCATAAAGTTAACAGCTGATCTTTCAGCAGAAATTCTGCAAGCCAGAAGGGAGTGGCAGGACATATTTAAAGTGATGAAAGGGAAAAACCTGCAACCAGCATTACTCTATCCAGCAAGGATCTCATTCAGATTTGAGGGAGAAATTAAAACTTTTACAGACAAGCAAAAGCTAAAAGAATTCAGCACCACAAAACCGGCTTTACAACAAATGCTAAAGGAACTTCTCTAGGCAGGAAACACAAGAGAAGGAAAAGACATACAATAACAAACTCAAAACACTTAAGGCAATGGTAATAGGAACATACATATTGATAATTACCTTAAGTGTAAATGGATTAAATGTTCCCACCAAAAGACACAGACTGGCTGAATGGATACAAAAAAAGACCCGTATATATGCTGTCTACAAGAGACCCACTTCAGACCTAGGGACACATACAGACTGAAAGTGAGGGGATGGAAAAAGATATTCCATGCAAATGGAAATCAAAAGAAAGCTGGAGTAGGAATTCTCATATCATACAAAATAGACTTTAAAACAAAGACTATTACAAGAGACAAAGAAGGACACTAGATAATGTTCAAGGGATCACTCCAAGAAGAAGATACAACAATTGTAAATATTCATGCACCCAACATAGGAATAGCTCAATACATAAGGCAAATACTAACAGCCATAAAAGGGGAAATCGACAGAAACACATCCATAGTAGGAGACTTTAACACCCCACTTTCAGGAATGGACAGATCACCCAAAATGAAAATAAGTAAGGAAACACAAGCTTTAAATGACACATTAAACAAGATGGACTTAATTGATATTTATAGGACCTTCTATCCAAAAACAACAGAATACACTTTCTTCTCAAGTGCTCGTGGAACATTCTCCAGGATAGATCATATCTTGGGTCACAAGTTAAGCCTTGGTAAATTTAAGAAAATTGAAATTGTATCAAGTAATTTTTCTGACCACAATGCTAGGATACTAGAAATCAGTTACAGGAAAAAATCTGTAAGAAATACAAACACATGGAGGCTAAACAATGCACTGCTTAATATCCAAGAGATCAGTGAAGAAATCAAAGGGGAAATCAAAAAATACCTAGAAACAAATGACAATGAAAACACGATTACCCAAAACCTATGGGATGCAGCAAAAGCAGTTCTAAGAGGGACGTTTATAGCAATACAATTCTATCTTAAGAAACAAGAAACATCTCAAATAAACAACCTAAACTTACACCTAAAGCCATTAGAGAAAGAAGAACAAGAAAACCCCAATGATAGCAGAAGGAAAGAAATCATAAAGATCAGATCAGAAATAAATGAAAAAGAAATGAAGGAAATGATAGCAAAGATAAATAAAATTAAAAGCTGGTTCTTCGAGAAGATAAATAAAGTTGATAAACCATTAGCCAGACTCATCAAGAAAAAAGGGAGAAGACTCAAATCAATAGAATTCAAATTAAAAAAAGGGAAGTAACAACTGACATGGCAGAAATACAAAGGATCATGAGAGATTACTACAAGCAACTATATGCCAATAAAATGGACAACCTGGAAGAAATGGACAAATTCTTAGAAATGCACAAACTTGTGACACTGCACCAGGAAGAAATAGAAAATATGAACAGACCAATAACAAGCACTGAAATTAAAATTATGACTAAAAATCTTCCAACAAACAAAACTCCAGGATCAGATGGTTTCACAGGTGAATTCTACCAAACATTTAGAGAAGAGCTAACACCTATCCTTCTCACTCTTCAAAAATATAGCAGAGGGAGGAACACTCCCCAACTCATTCTACAAGGCCACCATTACCCTAATACCAAAACCAGCCAACAATGTCACAGAAAAAGAAAATTACAGGTCAATATCACTGATGAACATAGATGCAAAAATCCTCAGCAAAATACTAGCAAACAGAATCCAACAGCACATTAAAAGGATCATACACCATGATCAAGTGGGGTTTATGCAAAGACTGCAAGGATTCTTCAATATATGCAAATACATCAATGTGATACACCATATTAACAAATTGAAGGAGAAAAAACATATGATCATCTCAATAGATGCAGAGAAATCTTTTGACAAAATTCAACTCCCATTTATGATAAAAACCCTCCAGAAAATAGGCATAGAGGGACCTTACCTCAACATAATAAAGGCCATATATTACAAACCCACAGCCAAAATCATCCTCAATGGTGAAAATATGAAATAATTTCCACTAAGATCAGGAACAAGACAAGGTTGCCCACTCTCACCACTATTATTCAACATAGTTTTGGAAGTGTTAGCCACAGCAATCAGAGAAGAAAAAGAAATAAAAGGAATCCAAAATGGAAAAGAAGAAGTAAAGGTGTCATTCTTTGCAGATGACATGATACTATACACAGAGAATCCTAAAAATACTACCAGAAAACTACTAGAGCTAATCAATGAATTTGGCAAAGTAGCAGGATAAAAAATTAATGCACAGAAATCTTTTGCATTCCTATACACTAATGATGAAAAATCTGAAAGTGAAATTAAGAAAAAACTCCCATTTACCATTGAAACAAAAAGAATAAAATACCTAGGAATAAACCTACCTAAGGAGACAACAGACCTGTATGCAGAAATTATAAGACACTGATGAAAGAAATTAAAGATGATATAAACAGATGGAGAGATATACCATGTTCTTGGATTGGAAGAATCAACATTGTGAAAATGACTCTACTACCCAAAGCAATCTACAGATTCAATGCAATCCCTATCAAACTACCACAGGCATTTTTCACAGAACTAGAACAAAAAATTTCACAATTTGTATGTAAACAGAAAAGACCCCGAATAGCCAAAGCTATCTTGAAAAAGAAAAATGGAGATGGAGGAATCAGGCTCTTGGACTTCAGACTATACTACATAGCTACAGTAATCAAGACAGTATGGTACTGGCAGAAAAACAGAAATATTGATCAATGGAGCAGGATAGAAAGCCCAGAGATAAACCCATGCACATACGGTCACCTTATCTTTGATAAAGGAGGCAAGAATATACAATGGAGAAAAGACAGCCTCTTCAATAAGTGGTGTTGGGAAAACTGGACAGCTACATGTAAAAGAATGAAATTACAACACTCCCTAACACCATACACAAAAATAAACTCAAAATGGATTAAAGACCTAAATGTAAGGTCAGACACTATCAAACTCTTAGAGGAAAACATAGGCAGAACACTCTATGACATAAAACACAGCAAGATCCTTTTTGACCCACCTCATAGAGAAATGGTATTAAAAACAAAAATAAACATATGGGACCTAATCAAAGTTCAAAGCTTTTGCACAGCAAAGGAAACCATAAACAAGAAGAAAAGACAACCCTCAGAATGGGAGAAAATATTTGCAAATGAAGCAACTGACAAAGGATTAATCTCCAAAATTTACAAGCAGCTCATGCAGCTCAATATCAAAAAAACAGACAGCCCAATCCAAAAATGGGCAGAAGACCTAACTAGACATTTCTCCAAAGATGATGTACAGATTGCCAACAAACATATGAAAGAATGCTCAACATGATTAATCATTAGAGAAATGCAAATCAAAACTACAATGTGATATCATCTCACACCAGTCAGAATGGCCATCATCAAAAAATCTACAAACAATAAATGCTGGAGAGGGTGTGGAGAAAAGGGAAATCTCATACATTGTTGGTGGGAATGTAAATTGATACAGCCACTATGGAGAACAGTATGGAGGTTCCTTAGAAAACTAAAAATAGAACTACCATTTCACCCAGCAATCCCACTACTGGGCATATACCCTGAGAAAACCATAATTCAAAAAGAGTCATGTACCAAAATGTTCATTGCAGCTCTATATACAATAGCCAGGACATGGAAGCAACCTAAGTGTCCATCAACTGATGAATGGATGAACAAGATGTGGCACATATATACAATGAAATATTAGTCAGCCATAAAAAGAAACGAAATTGAGTTATTTTTAGTTAGGTGGATGGACCTAGAGTCTGTCATACAGAGTGAAGTAAGTCAGAAGGAGAAAAACAAATACCATATGCTAACACATATATATGGAATCTAAAAACAAAAAAAAAAGTTCATGGAGAACCTAAGGGCAAGATGAGAATAAAGATGCAGACCTACTAGAGAATGGACTTGAGGACACGGGGAGGGAGAAGGGTAAGCTGGGACAAAGTGAGATGTGGTAGTGTATATATGGACATATATACACTACCAAATGTAAAATAGATAGCTAGTGGGAAGGAGCCGCATAGCACAGGGAGATCAGCTCGGTGCTTTGTGACCAGCTAGAAGGGTGGGATAGGGAGGTTGGGAGGGAGGGAGATGCAAAAGGGAAGAGATATGGGGATATGTGTATAGATATAACTGATTCACTTTGTTATAAAGCAGAAACTAACACACCATCGTAAAGCAATTATACTCCAATAAAAACGTTTAGAAAAAAAAGGGAAAAGAGGGAAAAGAGAAAAGTGTAAAGATATTTAGGAACAGTGAATTTCTCTTTTTCAACGCAAGCTGTGTTAATATCCAAGTAAGAAGTGAGAACTCTGCTATGGAGAGAGGTTTTAAAACACTGAATATACAAACTGAGAAAAACAACAGTGGGAAGTACAATGTAGAAACTAAGTATTCAAGATCTAATAGGAACTACAGGAAAGAAATTTCCAAAGAAGTATCATTGAAAGCTATACTTAAAGTATTAGTATTGAATGACTGGAGAAAGAAGTTGTTGATATCATCCTAAAGTAATAGGAGGAAATACAAAAACTAGAACCAAGGTACAAAATGTTTTTAAAAATAAATAACTACAATCTCAGGTCAGAGGTTCATCACCTGGACAAGAGAAGTGCATGGAGAGGAGGCAACATGTGGCCCCCCGCATGAACGCTGCGCTGGATCAGGGAGTGAAGCTGTGTCAGCCTGAAGCTGTCTTTTTTTTTTTTTTTTTTTTTAATATAAGAATCAAAAAAAGAAAAGAAACAAACAAACAAACAAACAAACCTCAAAATGAAACAAAAGGAGGGCCAGCTAGGGAGGATCAAGCCGAGTCCCGGAGGCTCAGGCCTCAGTGCCGCTGCATCTTCACCTTGGGGGCGGGACTGCCCGCTGCCTCCGAGCAGTCCTCCCGGGGTTCGTCTGACTTGAGCCAGTAGTTCTCTGAGCTGAAGCTGCTCCTCCGCCGGTGCGTGGACAGCAGCACTGAGCGCTGGTTCTCCTCCTTGTCCGTCTCCAGGATCCGAGACCTGTGGGCAGCGTCAGGGTCTGCCTTGTGGTGGGACCACTTGGGTTTCAGAGCGGGGTCCCTGTTGTTTCCCGACAGATGATCTGAGGCATAGCTGGGTGGTAACACGGAGCTGCTCAGGGACTTATACAGGATACATACAATCAGGATACATATCAAGATTCCAAATACCACTTTTAAGCACCGTATGAACATTACACTTGAATCATAGCATAAATATCATCTGATCATTAAATCGATACATTGCAAGGTTAATGTCTTTTTTATACTAGTATCATGGAGCTTTTTAGAGTAGGTCTTTTGAAACTTTTAATGCCTCCACAGTTTCTAGGATAGGGTTGGGCAAAATAATTAGAATATTCATCTGAACATTGTCTTGCTTGTTTTGTTCTATTAATATTCTAGCATGGAAATGGAAACATATAATAACTTTCAGGTGTATTTTGAAAGGAAATGTACTTGAATTTGGTGTGTATTAGATTAGGGTAAGTTTAAAGTACAAACTTTCACATCTTTCAAACTACCATTATATTTATTAATAATACTTTGGAAAAGCATCATAATATTTACATACTTGTATGTAAATATTTTCAAATCAGTACACTAAATTATTGAAATTTTCAATTCAATACACTAAATTATTTTTCCCCATTTCTCTCTTTTTTGAAAAACTGGTAAATTCAATTCACCAACATCAAACTCCTTTTTCTTTTACTGACAGACACAGAAGAGGAATACTTCCTAAAACTCACAAATTAATGTTTTTATTTTGTTTTTTTAACATTTTTTTTATTCAAACAGAAAGTCACGAAAATTATAATCATCCTCATCAGTTGATTCAGTCCCATGTAATTATTTTTTTTTCATCTTGATCTTTTGTTAGCACTTTTATGAATTCATCAGTTTTCCATTAGAGTTCTGAAAATGCTTATTCATTCAGTTCAGCAGTAGAGTCAGTTACCAGAAACCTGTACTTGTCAGAGTCTTTTCCATGAATTCCTTGAAGATGTAACTGTTTTATAGGAACATTTTTGCAAAAGCATCAGAGTACACCCAGAGCTGTCTGTAAATGACAAAAGACTTAAAAATGACCACAGTTAAAGATTTGATGAAAGTTCATAGTAATGCAATTGATAAGGAAATTTAATTATTTCTGAGATATACATTTTAAAGTAATAACTAGAATTATGACATAACATTATACCAGAACATATAAGATTTTTAGAAATTTCATGTATATATTAACATATTTCCATACAAATAACCCAAAGAAAGTTTAATATTAGTTTTGTTTTGTTTTGTTTTTTTATACAGCAGGTTCTCATTAGTCATCAATTTTATACACATCAGTGTATACATGTCAATCCCAATCGCCCAATTCAGCACACCACCATCCTCACCCTACCTCGGTTTTCCCCCCTTGGTGTCCATACATTTGTTCTCTACATCTGTGTCTCAACTTCTGCCCTGCAGAAGTTCTAGGTTCCACATACATGCATTAATATATTATATTTGTTTTTCACTTTCTGACTGCACTCTGCATGGCAGTCCCTAGATCCATCCACTTCACAACAAATGACTCAATTTCATTCCTTTTTATGACTGAGTAATATTCCCTTGTATATATGTACCACACTTCTTTATCCATTCGTCAGCGATAGTCATTTAGGCTGCTTCCAGGACCTGGCTATTGTAAATAGTGCTGCAATAAACATTGGGGTGCATGTGTCTTTTTGAATTACGGTTTTCTCTGGGTATATGCCCAGTAGTGGGATTGCTGGATCATATGATAATTCTATTTTTAGTTTTCTAAGGAACCTCCATACTGTTCTCCATAGTGGCTGTATCAATTTACATTCCCACCAACAGTGCAAGAGGGTTCCCTTTTCTCCACACCCTCTCCAGCATTTGTTGTTTGTGGATTTTCTGATGATGCTCATTCTAACTGGTGTGAGATGATACCTCATTGTAATTTTGATTTGCATTTATCTAATAATTAGTGATGTTGAGCAGCTTTTCATGTGCTTCTTGGCCATCCTTATGTCTTCTTTGGAGAAATGTCTGTTTAGGGCTTCTGCCCATTTTTGGATTGGGTTGTTTGTTTCTTTACTATTGAGCTGAATGTGCTGTTTATATATTTTGGAGATTAATCCTTTGTCCGTTGATTCATTTGCAAATATTTTCTCCCATTCTGAGGGTTGTTTTTTCGTCTTTTTTATGGCTTCATTTGCTGTGCAAAAGCTTTTAAGTTTCATTAGGTCCCATTTGTTTATTTTTTTTTTTTATTTCCATTACTCTAGGAGGTGGATCAAAAAAGATCTTGCTGTGATTTATGTCAAGGAGTGTTCTTCCAATGTTTTCCTCTAAGAGTTTTATACTCTCCGGTCTTACATTTAGGTCTTGAATCCCTTTTGAGTTTATTTTTGTGGATGGTGTTAGGGAGTGTTGTAATTTCACTCTTTTACATGTAGCTGTCCAGTTTTCCCAGCACCACTTATTGAAGAGACTGTCTTTTCTCCATTGTATATCTTTGCCTCCTTTGTCATAGATTAGTTGACCATAGGTGCATGGGTTTATCTCTGGACTTTCTATCTTGCTCCATTGAACTATGTTTCTGTTTTTGTTCCAATACCGTACTGTCTTGATTATTGTAGCTTTGTAGTATAATCTGAAGTCAGGGATTCTTATTCCTCCAGCTCCTTTTTTTTCCCTCAAGACTGCTTTGGCTATTCGGGGTCGTTTGTTTCTCCATACAAATTGTAAGGTGATTTTTTTCTAGTTCTGTAAAAAATTCCATTGGTAATTTGACAGGGATTGCATTGAATCTGTAGATTGCTTTGGGTAGTATAGTCATTTTCACAATATTGATTCTTCCAGTCCAGGAACATGGTATATCTCTCCATCTGTTGGTATCATCTTTAATTTCTTTCATCAGAGTCTTATAATTTTCTGCATACAGGTCTTTTGTCTCCCTAGGTAGGTTTATTCCTACATATTTTATTCTTTTTTTTGCAATGGTAAATGGGAGTGTTTTCTTAATTTCACTTTCAGATTTTTCATCATTAGTGTTTAGGAATGCAAGAGATTTCTGTGCATTGATTTTGTTTCCTGCGACTTTATGAAATTCATTGATTAGCTCTAGTAGTTTTCTGGTGGCATTTTTAGGATTATCTTTGTATACTATCATTTCATCTGCAAACAGTGACAGTTTTACTTCTTCTTTTCCAATTTGGATTCCTTTTATTTCTTTTTCTTCTCTGATTGTCATGGCTAGGACTTCCAAATCTGTGTGGAATAATAGTGGTGAGAGTGGACATCATTGTCTTCTTCCTGATCTTAGAGGAAATGCTTTCAGTTTTTCACCATTGAGAATGATGTTTGCTGTGGGTTTGTCATATATGACCTTTATTATGTTGAGGTAGGTTCCCTCTATGCCCACTTCCTGGAGAGTTTTTATCATAAATGGGTGTTGAATTTTGTCAAAAGGTTTTTCTGCATCTATTGAGATGATCATATGGTTTTTCTTCTTCAATTTGTTAATATGGTGTATCACATTGATTGATTTGTGAATAGTGAAGAATCCTTGCATCCCTGGGATAAATCCCACTTGATCATGTTGTATGATCCTTTTAATGTGTTCTTGGATTCTGTTTGCTAGTATTTTGTTGAGGATTTTTGCATCTATATTCATCAGTGATATTGGTCTGTAATTTTTTTTTTTGTAGTATCTTTGTCTGCTTTTGGTATCAGGGTGATGGTGGCCTCACAGAATGAGTTTCAGAGTGTTCCTTCCTCTGCAATTTTTTGGAAGAGTTTGAGAAGGATGGGTGTTAGCTCTTCTCTAAATGTTTGATAGAATTCACCTGTGAAGCCATCTGGTCCTGGACTTTTGTTTGTTGGAAGATTTTTAATCACAGTTTCAATTTCATTACTTGTGATTGGTCTGTTCATATTTTCTGTTTCTTCCTGGTTCAGTCTTGGAAGGTTATACCTTTCTAATAATTTGTCCATATCTTCCAAGTTGTCCATTTTATTTGCATAGAGTTGCTTGCAGTAGTCTCTTAGGATGCTTTGTATTAATTCAGTGTCTATTGTAACTTCTCCTTTTCATTTCTAATTTTATTGTTTTGAACCCTCTCCCTCTTTTTCTTAATGAGTCTGGCTAATGGTTTATCAATTTTGTTTATCTTCTCAAAGAACCAGCTTTTAGTTTTATTGATCTTTGCTATTGTTTTCTTCGTTTCTTTTTCATTTATTTCTGCTCTGATCTTTATGATTTCTTTCCTTCTGATAACTTTGGTTTTGTTTATTCTACTTTTTCTAGTTCCTTTAGGTGTAAGATTAGATTGTTTAATTGAAATTTTTCTTGTTTCTTGAGGTAGGCTTGTATAGCTATAAACTTCCTTCTGAGAACTGCTTTGGCTGCATCCCATAGGTTTTGGGTCGTCGTGTTTTCATTGTCATTTGTCTCTAGGTATTTTTTGATTTCCTCTTTGATTTCCACAGTGATCTCTTGGTTATTTAGTAATGTGTTTAACCTCCATGTGTTTGGGTTTTTTATGTTTTTTTTTCCCTGTAATTCATTTCTAATTTCATAGCATTGTGGTCAGAAAAGATGCTTGATATGATTTCAATTTTCTTAAATTTACTGAGGCTTGATTTGTGACCCAAGATGTGATCTATCCTGGAGAATGTTCTGTGCACACTTGAGAAGAAAGTGTTATCTGCTGTTTTTGGATGGAATGTCCTATAAATATCAATCAAATCTATCTGGTCTATTAAAGACCAGATCATGTCATGTAAAGTTTCTGTTTCCTTATTTATTTTCATTTTGGATGATCTGTCCATTGGTATAAGTGAGATGTTAAAGCCCCCCACTATTATTGTGTTACTGTCGATTTCCTCTTTTATAGCTGTTAGCAGTTGCCTTATGTATTGAGGTGCTCCTATGTTGGGTGCATACATATTTATAATTGTTATATCTTCTTCTTGGATTGATCCCTTGATCATTATGTAGTGTCCTTCCTTGTCTCTTGTAACATTCTTTATTTTAAAGTCTATTTTATCTGATATGAGTATAGTTACTCCAGCTTTCTTTTGATTTCCATTTGCATGGAATAACTTTTTCCATCCCCTCACTTTCAGTCTGTATGTGTCCCTAGGTCTGAAGTGGGTCTCTTGTAGACAGCAAATATATGGATCTTGTTTTCATATCCATTTAGCAAGACTGTGTCTTTTGGTTGGAGCATTTAATCCATTCATTTTTAAGGTAATTATCGATATATATGTTCCTGTGACCATTTTATTAATTGTTTTGGGTTTGTTTATGTAGGTTCTTTTCTTCTCTGTGTTTCCCACTTAGAGAAGTTCGTTTAGCATTTGTTGTAGAGCTGGTTTGGTTGTTCTGAGTTCTCTTAGCTTTTGCTTGTCTGTAAAGCTTTTGATTTCTCCATCGAATCTGAGTGAGATCCTTGCTGGGTAGAGTAATCTTGGTTGTAGTTTTTTCCCTTTCATCACTTTAAGTATATCATGCCACTCCCTTCTGGCTTGTAGAGTTTCTGCTGAGAAATCAGCTGTTAACCTTGTGGGAGTTCCCTTGTATGTTATTTGTCGTTTTTCCCTTACTTGTTATTTGTCGTTTTTCCCTTACTTGTTTTTTGTTGTTTTTCCCTTGCTTGTTATTTGTTGTTTTTCCCTTGCTGCTTTCAATAATTTTTCTTTGTGTTTAATTTTTGCCAATTTGATTACTGTGTGTCTCAGCGTGTTTCTCCTTGGGTTTACTCGCTGCACTTCCCGGACTTGGGTGGCTATTTCCTTTCCCATGTTTGGGAAATTTTCGACTATAATCTCTTCAAATATTTTATCTGGTCCTTTCTCTCTCTCTTCTCCTTCTAGGACCCCTATAATGCGAATGTTGTTGCATTTAATGTTGTCCCAGAGGTCTCTTAGGCTGTCTTCACTTCTTTTCATTCTTTTTTCTTTAGTCTGTTCTGCAGCAGTGTATTCCACCATTCTGTCTTCCAGGTCACTTATCCGTTATTCTGCCTCAGTTATTCTGCTATTGATTATTCCTAGTGTAGTTTTTATTTCAATTATTGTATTGTTCATCTCTGTTTGTTTGTTCTTTAATTCTTCTAGGTCTTTGTTAAACATTTCTTGCATCTTCTCGATCTTTGCCTCCATTCTTTCTCCGAGGTCGTGGGTCATCTTCACTATCATTATTCTGAATTCTTTTTCTGGAAGGTTGCCTATCTCCACTTCATTTAATTGTTTTTCTGTGGTTTTATCTTGTTCCTTCCTCTGGTATATAGCCCTCTGCCTTTTCATCTTGTCTATCTTTCTGTGAATGTGGTTACCCCCCCCCCCCCCACAGGCTGAAGGATTGTAGTTCTTCTTGCTTCTGCTGCCTGCCCTTTGGTGGATCACAAATGACTGTTTTAACCTTTTTTGATTGGAATATTTATCATGAATTTGACATGAGTTCTTGAAACTTCAAATGGGGAATTGAGAATTTTTATGATATATCTCTATCATAAATTTATAGTGACAATAAAGTATCATTTCCAAGTAAAGCTGAGAAAAATGGGAAAAAATATAGTATCCTAACTTCAGTGACAAATAGTCATATCCTTGGAAGTTTATTTTGCTCTAAATTCAATTGTATAAGAAATAATTCAAGTAGAAAATGTTCATAGCTGTCCAAATCCAGCAATTTACAGGGCTACTATAATGTGGGGAAAATCTTATTACAGACACCTGACATGATGAATAAGATAGAACAAAAACTATTTTAAATACATAGCTGAATTAAAAACATATGAGATAAAGCTACATGTCTCAGAGAGAAGAAAGACCTGACAATTAGACAAACAGACACTTTGTTGGAACCTGTGGCTGAATTGGATATGTATTGGGGAGGAAGGGCAAACTTTACCTATTCCTATTGCAGAAGATACATGTTTTCATAGCAGGCACATATAGGAGACATGGTTTTACATTTTTTTCTTAATCTTGAGATAATTGTAAATTCACATGCACAAAATGTAATTTCACAAGAGGGATATTGAAATGATACAGTCAAGATACACAATATTTCCATTACCATAAAGATGTTTCATGCTGCGTTTAATACTCTTTTTCATCCTGCTTCTATCTCCTCTAAACCGTGATATCCACAAAATTGTCATCCATTTCTATAATTTTGTCATTTCAAGAATCTTACATGAATGAATCATATAGTATGTAACCCTTTGAGACTGGCTTTTTACACTTAACATGATTCTTTGGAGTTTCAGCCAGGATGTTGCATGTATCAATAGTCCACTCGTTTTTACTGTTGAATAGTATTCTATGGTTTGACATATCATAGTTTGTTTAATCATTACCCTGTTAAAGGACAGTTGAATTGTTTTCAGTTTTTAATTATTATGAATAAAATAGCTATAAACATTCATGCACAGATATTTGTGTGAGTCTAAGTCTTTAATTGGGATAAATGCCTAATAGTGCATTTGTTGGATTGTATAATAGTAGTATATTAATTTCATAAAAAGCTCCCTATAATTAACAGTAAGATATTGTGCACTTAAAATTTCTTTAAGAGGGTAGATCTCAAGTTAAGTGCTCTTACCACACACACACCAAAAAAAAAGCAGCAAAAACAACCCCAAAATCCCAAAGGTATACAAGGAAACTTTTGGAAGTAATGGATATGTTTATTACCTTGATTGTGGTGATGGTAATAAGAATTTGTACGTGTGATCAAACTCACCAAACTATTTACATTAATCACATGCTGTATTTGGTAAAACAGTAAATCCTCAATAAAACTGAAGAAAAATAAAGAAACTGCCAAACTGTTTTCCTGGAGTGGCTGCACTATACAGCATACATTAGCAAAGCATTTGTAATCTAGTTTCTTTGCATCTTTGCCATCATTTTTTTTAAATCCATCCTGATAGTTATGTAGTAATATCTCATTTTGGTTTTAATTTGCATTTCTCTAATTGCTAATAAAGATGAACCTCTTTTATGTGCTTTATTTTCATCTGTATGTCCTCTTCAATGAAATATCTTTTTATGTCTTGTTTCTAATTTTAAAGGTTTGTTTTTGCTTTTGTTCCTTTTTTACTAGTGAGTTTTGAAAGGTCTTAACATGTTCTTGACACTAGTCTTTTGTCATATATGTGTTTTGCAAATATCTGCTTCTTCCACTGTGTATCTTCTCTTTTCATCCTAAGAGGTCTTCTTCCATTTTTATTGTGATATAAGTGACATACAGCACTGTAAAAGATTGAATTGAACAGTATAATGATATGATTTACATACATCATGAAATGAGTGCTACATTAAGTTTACTGAACGTTGATCATCTCATATAGATACAACTTTAAGATAAAGAAAATATATTATGTGAACTCTTAGGATTTACTCTCCTAACAGCTTTCATATATAACATGCAACAGTGTTAATTTTATTAATCATGTTGCACATTACATCTCTACTACTTGTTTATTTTATAACAGAAATTTTATACCTTTTGACCACCATCATCACCATACAATGATATTATGTAATATTGACAATATTCCACACAATGTACATTTCACCTCTTCGAGTCATTTATTTTATAACTAGAAATTGTATCTGTTAATTCCCCTCACCTATTTTACTCATCCTCCCACACCCTTCCTTTCTGGCAACCGACTGTTTGTTCCCTGTAACTATGATTCTGTTTTTGTTTTGTTATGTTCATTAATTTTTTAAATCTTCTTGTTTATTTAGATCTCATATATAAGTGAAATTTTACAGTATTTGTCTTTCTCTCTGTCAGACTCATTTCACTTAACATAGTATCCCCTAGGTCCACCAATGTTGTCACAAAAGGCAAAATTCCATTATTTTTTATGGCTGAGAAATATTCAGTTGCATATATATAATAAACATAGGAGTGCATATATATTTTCAAATTAGTGTTTTCATTTTCTTCAGATAAATACACAGAAGTGGAATTGCTGAATTGTATGATAGTTCTATTTTCGTTTCTTTGAAGAGCTCCCATAGTGTATACCACAGTGACTGCACCAATTCACATTCCCAGAAACAGTACATAAGTATTCCCTTCTTTCTATATCATCATCAACGCTTGTTATTTATTGTCTTTTTGAGGATATCCATTCTGACAGGTGTGAGGTAATATTTCATTGTGTTTTGATTTGTATTTCCTTAATGATCAGTGATGTTGAACATCTTTTCATGTATCTGTTGACCATCCATATATCTTCTTTGGAAAAATGTCTATTCAAATCCCCTGCCCACTTTTCAATGGGTTTTTGTTGTTGTCTATTTTTTTGTTTGTTTTTTGATGTTGAGTTGTAGGAATTATTTGTATATTTTGGATCTTAACCCCTTATCAGATATATCATCTGCAAATATCTTCTCTCATACAAAGTAGATGACCATTTCATTCTGTTGATAATTTTCTTTGCTGTGCAAAAGCTTTTTAGTTTGATGTAATTACATTTGTTTAATTTTGCTCTTTATTCCTTTCCTGATGACACATATCCAAATAAAATACTGCTAAGACCAAAGTAAAAGAGCATAGTGCCTATGTTTTCTTCTGTGAGTTTTTTGATTTCAGATCTTCCATTTAAGCCTTTAATCCATATCAAGTTTATTTTTGAACATGCTGTGAGAAAGCAGTCTAGTTTAATTCTTCTGCATGTAGCTGTCCAGTTTTCCCAATATCATTTATTGAAGAGGCTTTCTTTTCCCCATTGTATATTCTTGCCTCCTTTTTTGTAAATTAATTGACCATATAAGTGTGTGTTCATTTCTGGGCTCTCTGTTCTGTTCCATTGACTATGTATGTGTTTTTGTTCTGGTACCATACTGTTTTGATTACAGTGGCTTTGTGGTATAGTTTGAAATCAGGGAGAGTGATAGCTCCAACTTTGTTCTCCTTTCGCAAGATTGTTTTGGCAATTCAGTGTCTTGTAATTCCACACAAAGTTTAGAATTATTTGTTCTAGTTCTGTGAAAAATGCCAATGGCATTTTGATAGGAATTATGTTGAATCTGTAGATGGCCTTGAGTAGCATGGGTGTTAATTAATTTAAAATATTAATTCTTCAATTCATGAGCATGATATATCTTTCCATTTTTATTTATTGTTTCCAATTTCATTCATCAGAGACTTAAAGATTTCTGAGTACAGGTCTTTCACCTCCTTAGTTAGATTTATTCCTAGGTTTTGGGGGTTTTTTTTGGATGCAGTTGGAAATGAGAATGTTTTCTTGATTTCCTTTTCTGATAGTTTGTTGTTAGAGTACGGAAACAAAACAGATTTGTGTATGTTAATTTTGTATCCTGCAACTTTACTGAATTCATTATGAGTTTTTAGAAGATTTTTGGTGGTGTCTTCAGGATTTTCTATATATAATATCATGTTATATGCAAACAGTGACATTTTAATTTCTTCCTTAACAGTTTGGATTTATTTATTTATTTTTCTTGCCTGATTTTGTGGCCAGAACTTCTAATAATATGTTGACTAAAAGTGGCAAGAGTGGGCATACTTGTTTTGTTTCTGATCTTAGAGAAAATGGTTACAGCTGTTCACCATTGAATATGATGTTGGCTGTAAGTTTGTCATATATGGCCTTTATTATGTTATGTTCCTTCTATATCCACTTTGTAGAGAGTTTTTATCATAAATGGATGTTGAATTTTGTCATAACATATCTACTGAGATAATCATGAGATTTTTATTCTTCAGTTTATTAATGTGGTATATCATATTGATTGATTTGTGGATAGTAAAAATTTCTTGCATCGCTGGGATAAACCCTACTTGATCATGATGCATAATCCTTTTAATGTATTGTTGAATTTGGTTTTCTAATATTTTGTTGAGGATTTCAGCATCTATGTTTATGAGTGATATTGGTGAGTAATATTCCTTTTTTATGGTGTCTTTGTCTTGTTTTGATATCAGGTTGATATTGACTTTATAGAATGAGTTGTGAAGCATCATATGTACATACTGAACAGCCAAATGGAAAATGGAAAAGGACAAGTGTTTCTCCATTTTATGACATTCCAAAAACAATCCCACTTCCATTTCTGTATTTCTATATGTATACATCTAACATAAGGGAGTGGGAAAAGTATTATTTCTAGCCAACGTAAATATATCCAACTAAATATTGTAGTTTTTTATTCTGTTATAAGGGAAGAGAAGGGGGTGAATATTATGAAGAGCTAGCATAATTTCTGCTATAATATTTTTGGAGAATTAAATCCCGAAGGGATTATTTTATTTGTCCAATAGTCAATTCAATAGCATTACCTTTTCTAATATGTAAAATTTCAGTATTGCTGAATCATAAAATTTAATTTAAAAATACATGCAATAATACTAATTACTAACTACGTTAACCTGTAATATGCATTGTGTTTTCTTTTACCTATAACTAAAATGATTTAAACTACAGTTTCCAAGAAATGGCAGATGTTCTTCTCTGCTTAAAGATTAAAGAAAATATGAATCCCAGAAGCATACTATTGGTCCTATTGATTTTGCTTATGCACTTGTTTTTTCAAAAACCCCATCCATCAAAAAACAGTCATGCATCTAATACAAAGGTATTTTTTTATTAGTTTTGAATTACTTTTCCTGTAAAAATATTGGCACTATTGTGTGAATGTCCTATAGTTATGTATGTTTACAAAACAGATGACTTTAAGAATACAAATAAAAATAAATGAATTTTATATGCTTTTACAATCCATCAATAGGTCAAATATGCTATAATTAAAGGGAGAATTAATTTTGGAATCAGACAAACCTAAGTTTGAAATAAAGTTCTACATGTACTATCTGTGCAAACATGACCACTTTAAGCCTTATGCTCTTCATTTCTAAAGTGTGGGCAATAGAACTTACCTCATAGGTTGTTGTAATAATTAAATGAGATAATTTATGTAAAACATCTAGTACAATACTTGGGATGTCATCCTTCCCCTAATTCTAATAATTTAATTAGGAAAACAAGTCAGAGTAAGGAACATTTACTTTGGTGCTATTGTTTAGTCAAGTATCAGGTATGAGCAATATCTTTGTTGACTTCTTTTTGAAGAAATGATTGAGAAAACAGCTTTATGGTAAAACATCCATATATTCACAGGTATTGCTGGCATCTAATACCTAACTCACACACACACACACACAAAAAACAACACATGACTAATTTAAATATATGTGTCAACATCAAAGTGTATATTTAAAATATATTCATCTAAATTAAGAACCTCTATCAATCTAACCTCCTGAAAGTTGGAAGAAAAGTGTTAAAATTGCAGTGATTCTTGCCACTGGTTTCACCTCAGATACCAGTATCTATATCCTTAAAAAGAAATAATAGAGTGTTTATGCTGGCTAAGATGGATTACTAACGACTGGATATTCCCTCCTGTCTCAAACAACCAAAACACAAAATATATAAAACAATGGTTTTCAAGACATTGGAATTAAGTCAGTGAAAGTTGGTGATTTCTGAAATATGAAAAACAAATGAGAGGATGAGTATGATTGCCACAGTTTGCTGCCTTGAGAGGGTTTCCAGGCCATGACAGAGGAAGGCCAAACCAAAAAGAGCATGGCAGACTCCCTGAGTTGAAGAGACAGAGCAGAAAGTCTGGGGAGACTAAATTGTCTAGAGTTTAGAGGATGTATTATGGTTTAGGAGAGAACCAAGCAGAGAAAGAACTTGAAGTCTACAAAGCTGTCCTCCTCCCTCCAGTTATTTAGCTGATTACTTATCATGTGAGGAAATTAGAGGAGGTTGGGGAAACCCTAACTGAAGAGGTGCTTAGTGCTCACACAGGGTTGGAAAAAATGTCTATTCCCTTCAAATAGGCTAGAAAATCTCATGATTCACAGGACATTACCGAGAACATTCAGAAAGAAAATAATGAGCTCTAGGATTAGCTCTGCTCTGTCCTGCCTTCGCCATACAAATTCCTCCCTCAACTAACAAATCTTAAAAGGAAGACATAAAAAGATAACTGTTTCCAAGTAAGGTAAAATCATTCCACAACAAACTCAAGAATATAGAGATTTTTAAAAAATACAGCACCAATAGTGGTAAAATTCACAAAGTCTGCAAAACAATTTAAAAAAAAAATGGCAAGGCAGGCAAAGGTAAGGGAAAATAATACCTGTAATGAGGAACAAACTTAGTCAATCTACTGATAAATCAAACCCAGAATTGACACAAAATTTAGACTTAATAGAAAAGAGCATTAAAATAATTATTATAACTGTACACAGTATGTTCAAAATTTTAGCAGAGGCATGGAAAATAGTAAAATGTTCCAAATCAATTTTTTCAAATGAAAACAATGAGTGTGATACAGCATACACTGGATGGAATTAACAGTAGATTAGACATTTTAAAGATTAATAACCTCAAACACACTTCTAAATAACCCACAGGTCAAAAAATAAATCAGAAGAGATATTAGAAAGTATTTTAAATTGAAGGAAGATGAAGCATCCAAATTTATGAAATGCAATGAAAGAAATAGTAAGAAGAAAATCAAAAACTTTAAATGTATCTATTATAGAAAAGAAGAAATATATTAAATCAACATCTAAACAGCCCCTTAAGGACTTTGAAGACAAGAGCAAAGTAAAACCAAAGCAAACAGACAGAAGGAAATAATAAGGGTCAAAATAAATAAACAGAAAACAGAAAAATAATATAGAAACTATGAGGACACAATGAAACTAAAGTTTTATACTTGGAAATAATCAACAAAATTAGTAATCATTCAGCTAGGATAATCAACAAAAAAGATGACACATGTTTAAAAAATGAGGAGTGAGAGAATATCTCTATTTAATTTACAGTAAATAAAATTATCATAAGAAAATATTATGGACAAATTTATGCTAAATAGACAACTTAACCCAAGAAGAAAAATTCCTAGAAAGAAACAAATCATTAAAACTAAAAAATGAACAGAAAATTTGAATAGACTTATAAAAAATAATGGAATTGAATTAGTAATTTAAAATATTGCTACAAATAAGAGCTTGAGCCCAAGGGGCTTCACTGTTAATTCAGTGGAGAAATGATACAGATTATATACAAATTCTTTCAGAAAATATAGACACAGTAAACATTCTTTGTCTTAATCAGTTTGTGCTGCTGTAACAGAATACCATAGACTGGATGGCTTAAAAGATCAACATTTATTTCTCACAGTTCTGGGGGATAAGAAATCCAAAATTAAGCCACGGGCAGATTTGTTATCTGATGAAAAGCCCACTTTCTGACTCACAGATGGCTATCTTCTCACTGTGTCCTCACATGGTAGAAGGGCCAAGAGAGCTCTCTGGGGCCCTTTATAAGGACACTAATCCCATTCATTAGGGTTTCACCCTCCGAGCTAATCACCTCCCAAAGGCCTCTTCTAAATACCATTACATTGGGGGTTAGTATTTCTACATGGGAAGACACAAACATTCAGCCCATAAGTATTCTCTGAGTCTAGTGTTACTCGGATACCAAAACAAGGAAAAAAACAAACAAACAAAAAAAAAACATCTCAAGGGAAAAAGAAAACTACCTCTCATGAATATAAAAAACAAAAATTCTTAACAAAATATTGACACACTGAATATAGGAACTTATAAAAATTATTATATGCTTCTCACAGAAGAATTTCCAATAGTGTGTGTATATATCCCCCCGGCCAGGGCCTGGGCTTATCCGCCTGCACTCTCTTGAGGCTGAGCTTGACTTTGTGGCTCAGTTTCAAAGAGGAGAGTAGGGAAAGGGAAAAACAGTAACTTTACAGCATAGAAACCTAGTAAACACTACATTAACCAAGTGATGAAAGTTAAGCTTTTTGCAATGTCGTATGTGTATATATATATATATATATATATATATATATATATATACCATGTACCCTCTGATATTATGCAACAAGAATAGCCATTAGTATTGTATAAGAAAACAGTTAACAGTGAGCTTGTAAAATATTTCATCTGGCTAATTGCTTTGCTTTGCTTTGATTAGTGATTACAAGAGACCTTTGGCTACTTTAACATCCCTGGAAATTTCAATAGCCTAACACAAAGATATTAATTTATATTCAAGGAAAGTCTACCATAATTACAAAAATTTTTCCATAGCAACTATTCTTTATGCAGAAACTCAGGCCCCACTGATCTTGTGGTACTATCATCCATCATGAATCTTTTCTGATTTTTGCAGAAGTGAAGGGAATAATAAGAATATTTTACTAGCAATTAAATGTTTTATAAAAACAACCCATTGGCCACATACATTTACAATGGGAAGAGTAAATGTTTTCTTCCTGTGTGCCCATAAAGAGAGGACACCCGTATCTACTAAAAAAGTCCTTAAAATTCTGTAAACACATGACCAGATAAAATGTGTCTGGTATTTAGTTGTCTCATAGAAACCTTTCCTGGCCAATTTTCTTTTTCCTCTCCATAGCATTGTTTTTGCACCATCTTTTGCTTGAGTTCTAACTGTTTTAAAATGTTATTCTGGTTTTTAGGTGGAGATATTTGGCACTCTTGGAATCCCTCTGGGATTCTGTATCAAATCCAGTTTATTGTTAATCTGGCCTTGACTACACACTCTATTTTTTAGATTTGAATGTCCATCTTGTCCTTACACCCATTTTGAGAGGATGACTGCATTAATTGTTCTCAATATCTCAGGTAACGCTGTATTCATCCTCTTTAGTATTGGTCTCCCACATTTTCTCTGGGATTGGCCATATGTGTTGGCAAATGGAACAATAACAAAATTGACACAAGTAGAAGCTTTAATAAGCACTTGTGAGTATCTGCTTCCACTCTTGGATCTCTGCCATTAACACAAAAATAAACCTGGGATTGTTTGCTGGAGAGGTCTAAGAAAACCTCTCATGGAAAAATGTCAAATTTTCCTAGGTGAGGCCATTCCAGACCAGCTAGCCCTCAGCCTGTCTGCCAGCTGACTACAGGTACATGAGAGAGCCTGTTTGAAATCAGCTGAGACAGGCTCAGATGTGTAGAACTGCTCAATCAACACATAAATATGTGAGCAACAATAAATTGTTGTTTTAAACTGCTAGGTTTCAGGAGTGGTTTATTATATACTGATAGCTACCTAATATACACAGTCACCTCTTATATATCAGCACTAATAATAAAACTTCTCACTATGTTGTTACCTGTATAGGTATTTCTTCTTGATATAGAGAGTTCCTGTTTGATTGTGGTCTTTTCTTCTTAGCCCTCCTTAGGAACTGTACTCTTCTTTTCACTTCAAATTAAATATCTAGAAACTGCCACTTCCTTATAGAGTCCTGATGCCTGTCTATCTAACCACATTTTTTTCTATGTTTAGATTCTTTTTCTTTAGGTATCAGTGATTTTTAGGATGCATACTCACTCTTATATTATGAACACTATGATCTCTTCCCACTACCCTCTTCAAAGATATTTATAAGGATGGAATTCCACTTAATAATTTTAGCAGAGTTTCATCCTTGTCTTTTAGTTTCCTCATACACCCAACATGGCTTAAAGTGCACATCCTCATTCTCTCAAAATACCCCTTTTTTGTAAATATTTGGATTATATTGGGTATAGTGATATATTTAGTAGACAATAAACTTAATAAAATGTAACCCTTTTGAAGAAGTACTAACTTGTGTCTCAGTCTTAACACAGTGTTAATAAGAGTCTCCACTTCAAAAATGAAACATATTAAAACAATATACACTTTTACAAACGACTTTGAATAAAATGCCAAAGTGTGATGTCATTTAATAACATGAAAGGAAATTTATTAAAAATTTTCTCTAGTATCTTTCCTTGGTTAGAAATAGGTATATGAGAAAGATAAATCAAGATTAGACAGAAGCAAAACATAAATAAGAGAGACAAAAAAGCCAAGATTTACAGTAAAGTCTACTCATAATTTAATAAAATGATTATGAATATGTCCTAAGTGACTTGTGCCTTTCATTTTATTGAAACATCTTACCATATTGAATGTAATCCTAGTATTGAAAAATTGGCATTATTAACACAGTTTTACATTCTAGCCACTTTAACGGGTACACATATTGAAAAATTACGTTCCCTTTCAATATTGGAAGGAAACTTCAGGGTATTTGGATTTAAGAGGTGATTTTCATCCTCCAATGTTATAACTTAACAAGAAATATATAAAAGGTATTTAGACTCTACATAATATTGCATTATAGACTGACTTCTGAAGTGAACATCAAATGAGAGGCAATAAAGTGTGTGTGTGTGTGTGTGTGTGTGTGTGTGTGTGTGTGATCTGCCTTGAAGAGCATTTTCTTCCCAATTTTCCCCAAATATTCCAAATATCTAAAATATCTTCCTCCTTATCATCTGTATTGTATCTTCCTTCAGGTAATTTTCTGCCCTTTTTTAATGTGACTATGTGTAGCTATTTTTAGGCCATCACAATGTTTTTCTGCCCATTAATGTTATTTTGCTAAATAAAGATCCAAAGACTTCGTCTGCAGAGCCAGGATTCTATATAGCTGACAGCGGCAGGAGAGAGGACATAAATACTAATTTGATAATATAATTTTTAACTTTCAGAAATCCAAATTCCTTGGAAGTTGTTTACATTTCAATTCTGTTGGCAAAGTTCATTTTTATCTTTTTCAACTTAACGAAATAACCTCACCCCTCATTTATTTAATATGGCCTCGTTTTTGCCAAAAGTTAAGATAACTTTTCAAAATATTGACTATTTTCTTATATCCCTGTAGTTTCTTAATTAAGTACCTGGTTTAAAATGCATGCAGTCAGTTTTGTTATTCAATATTGAATATAAATCACACATGACTCATTTTTCATGTTACCACAATCTCTGATGATTGAATCCATCATGTTCCCTTTTGTTTGATTTTACATAAAGTCGAGAAAACCTCTGAAACTAAAATCTACCTGCATGATTACTGTCACAAATAGAATACATTCTGAGAATAAAATATAGTGATTTCACGCTCATTTAGTCTCTTATAAGAGTAACGGTTTGTAAAACCAGGTTAGTCTCCTCAGTAATTCCAGATAATGGGTGAACTGAGCTATTCATGAGGAAAATAATACTATAATTTTGATGGCCTAAATGATAACCAACATCACAGAGTGGATGAAGACATGTTATCAGAGCACTAGGGTCACAGGATTCTCAGAGCTCACTGAATCCAGAGAGAAATAGGGATGCTGGGTAAGCCTGAGTACTTAACGTTATTGCCAAGGTAACACCTCTCATCTTTTAGTAGAATGAATATGAATATATGTATATGCAATGTAGTTGCATATATAGGTTCCAGGCAACAGAAGTAAGGAAGTATAAGACAAATATTAGTAAAATCTGGATCATGTAAGTGTAGCTTCTAGAATTTTCTCTTGGTCCAACAAGATGTGGTTTGTCTCCAGATAATAGGTCATTCAGATAAGTGCATAAATTTATCAGCCAAAGCTCAAGTTATTGAGGGGTCATTTATACTGCAAAACCAGGCAGTGTGACTAGATATAATAAAACAAATATTAACATCAATCTACACATTTTGAGTAGACAATGTAAACAAGGTGGTACAAAAAAGCATCCTAGGGTGTCTCAGTATTTAAATAGAACATTATGAATCACCAGTTAATATTTTTCATTCCTGTTATGTGCAAAGTTTAGTATCATGGCAACAATCATCACTGGAAACTAGCACAGAGTTACCATAGACCAATAGTGAGGTAACCCTTACCTTATACACAAACTGTCTTTTATAAACGGGGTCTTCACCCTTATTCTATCACTGGTGATATTGACTTCTTGTAAGCAGTTCAGTTAGTAGCTTTTACCTTTCCATTACACTCTTTAAAAAGTCAAGTTTTACAGCTCACACAGGGAAGAAAAAACACAGCATTTTATGCTTCACACAAGAATTCTATTTTATAGCCCCATTCTGCATCTAATACTAAGAAAGTATTTGATTTTAATTGGCTCCTAGAAGAGAAGCAATTGGCAATATTGATGCTTAGGTTGGGCTCCAAATGGCATTCTCTGTGTAAGGTTAATATGGTTTGAATTGAATGAATGCTTTCTGTTATAGGAATTCATTCGACAAAGAGTTACTAATCACCTACTATATGCCAGATATAAGGTTAGGTACTAAGGTTGCGAACACAATAAAGAAACAAGTAGAAAGTTTACACATATATCTAAACATATACACACATACAGAGGGAGGCAGAGAGGAAAACTGGAAGGTCTGCTAAGGCTATATTACAAGTCTTTTGAGCCATGTTGAAGAACCTTGAATTTATTCTGGGAAAATATTCAAAAATTTTAAAGTCTAAAATGAGATGAATAGAATATGTGTCAGAAAAATAACTCCAGAAACAATGCAGAAAGTGGATTGGGAGACCTCCCTGGTGGTTCAGTGGTTAAGAATCTGCTAACCAGTGCAGGGGACACGGGTTTGAGCCCTGGTCCGGGAAGATCCCACATGCCATGGAGAAACTAAGTCCCTGAGCCACAACTACTGAGCCTGCCTGTCAGAACTACTGAGGCTGCCTGCCACAACTTCTGACGCCCACACACCTAGAGCCCGTGTTCCACAACAAGAGAAGCCTCCACTCGCTGCAACTAGAGAAAGCCCACGTGCAGCAACAAAAGACCCAACGCAGCCAAAAATAAATAAATTAAATAAATAATTTTTTTTTTAAAAGAAAGTGGATTGGAGTAATAAAAAGAACACAGTAGAGGAACCTACAAAAACATAGCTCTTTGTCATCAATTTTGACTAGGTGCTGCTTGCACAATGATCAATAATAAAAGATAGTTATGAATATGAGGAAGTATTTTTATTTTGAAAAATAAAGTGGTTTAACATCTTAGATAATTTCTCTAAATGAAGTATAAATAGAAATATATAAATAGAATTATAAATAGACCTAGGATCATATATGTGGGAATTTAGATATCACTGAACCAAATTGGTTCTGAAAATACAACAGATTTTATATTTTGTATTCCCGTGTAAGAAAACAAACCGAAAACTGATAAATATAAATGTAATGTGCTGTATATTTTAAAAATTGGGCAAGAAGAAGTCATTCTTCTCAGAGGAGAATAATTTTGGAATCAGAGTAGCTTTATTTATATTTGAAAGCTCTGCTACTTACTTGGTGTGTGATCATGGGTAGCTATTTTACCTCTATAAATCTCACTTTCTGCATATATAAAATAGGGTAATAATCTTACTTAAGAAGATTAATGAGATAATCTATGTAAAGCTATTACCACTGGATCTGGCACATATAAATTTTTTAACAAACACCATGGTTACATCAGTTATGATCTTTAGTAGTAAGTTTCTTAGTTCTTGATAGAAGTGGCTTAAGTAATAAAGTGTATCTGATTTTATTTAATTGTAAATAATAAATTCAGAAGTAATCTTTGTCAGAGATGGTTAATTCTGTGGAATAGCAAAATTATCACATACCCTAACACTTTCCCTTTTTCTGTCCTGACACCTTCAGGGTGTTTTCCATTTCTCTCATGATAATCTTAAAGTGCCTGTAACAATTCTTAACTAGAATTTTTATCCCCTCCTCTTGGGATTACATACCTAAACAGAAAAGGAGGCGTTCCTGCTTTTGTCTTCTTCAGAAGAGGGAAAAACCAGTTTCAGTAAGTTGTATGGTAGACTTCCCCTAACAAATTGTTACCCAGGGTAGAATCACAGACCTATGCCTAGACCAACCAATGGCAAAAGGAACAGAATTACCATGATCGGTATATTACAACCATCTTACACTTGCCAGCATTCACCCCTTAGGACTAGGGATAGACTCACCTTCTATGAGAGCTTTGACCCCTGAGAACTGAGCAAAATTGAGATTCATTAGGTACAGAAGAAACAAGAATGGCTCTTGCGTAGGTAGACAATGGTGTTTTAGATGATAATTATAATAATGTAGATGCTGATGCTCATGTCAGTATTTAATCTCCAACTGTGTCACCAAAAAATCTTAGGATGTACGTAGAAATATGGCAGTATCACCTGATATCCCTTCAGATTTTTATGGCATGCATTTTTTCATTATTCTTAACTTTTAAAGATATATGCATATTTTAATCTGTTCCATCTAATAAGGTAATAGGACTAATATAGGAAATGTATGTGTGTGTGTGTGTGTGTGTGTGTGTATATATATATATATATATATATATATATATATATACATGCACATATATATTCACATACTAAATAGATATTATAAACATTAAGGTAAGTTGCATTACTTTAGTATCACAATGTCCTGAAGTACCTTTATTTTCTAATCTTACACTACTACTCTACACTTCCCTAAGTGTAACATTCATAAAGTTATATGATAATTGTTTAAACATATCAACTGTGGAGTGCTCTAAGGTCTTAACTAATTAATAATAATTAGAATAGTTAAGCATGAGTAATTACAATTTTAATAGTAATATAAATAGAATCCCATGAATTGGTATTATAACTACTTTCAAATAATAAGATAAAATTAATTTTAAGCTAATAAATTTTTAAAAACTTCCTATTTTATTTTATTTTTTAATTTTTTAACTTTTAATTTTATATTGGAATATAGATGATTAACAGTGTTGTGTTAGCTTCAGGTGTACAGCAAAGTGATTCAGTTATACATATACATGTATCTATTTTTTTCAAATTCTTTTCCCATTTAGATTGTTACATAATATTGAGAAGAGTTCCCTGTGCTATACAGTAGGTCCTTTTTGGTGACACATTTTAAATATATCAGTGTGAGCATGTTAATCCCAAACTCCCTAACTATCTCTCCCCCCACACCTCACCCCTGGTAAACATAAGTTCATTCTCTAAGTCTGTGAGTCTGTTTCTGTTTTGTAAATAGTTTCATTTTTATCATTTTTTTAGATTCTGCATATTAGCAATATCATATGATAATTCTCTTTCTCTGTCTGACTTACTTCACTCAGTATGACAATTTCTAGGTCCTTCCATGTTGCTACAAGTGGCATTATTTCATTCTTTTTAATGGCTGAGTAATATTCCATTGTGTATATGTACCACATCTTTTTTACTCATTCTTCTGTAAATAGACATTTAGGTTGCTTCCATGTCTTGGCTCTTGTAAACAGTGCCACAATGAACACTGGGGTGCATGTATCCTTTCTGACCATGTTTTTCTCTGGATACCTGTCCAAGAGTGGGATTGTGGGATCATATGGTAGCTCTATTTTTAGTTTTTTAAGGAAGCTCATACTGTTCTCCATAGTGGCTGTACCAATTTACTTTCTCACCAACAGTGTAGGAGGGTTCCCTTCTCTCCACACCCTCTCCAGCATTTACTGTTTGTGGATTTTTTGATGATAGCCATTCTGACAGGTGTGAGGTGATATCTCATTGTAGTTTTGACTTGCATTTCTCTAATAATTAGTGATGTTTAATATCTTTTCATGTGCCCCTTGGCCATCTGTATGTCTTCTTTGGAGAAGTGTTTATTTAGGCTTCTGCCCATTATCTGATTGGGTTGTTTGTTTTGATGATATTAAGCTGAATGAGTTGTTTGTAAATTTTGGAGACTAACCCCTTGTCGGTCACATCATTTGCAAATACTTTCTTCTATTCTGTAGGTTGTCTTTTCATTTTGTTTATGGTTTCATTTGCTGTGCAAAAGCTTTTGAGTTTAATTAGGTCCCATTTGTTTGTTTTTGTTTTATTTCCAGTACTCTGGGAGACGGATCAAAAAATATATTGCTGCAATTTATGTCAAAGAGTGTTCTGCCTATTTGTTCCTCTAAGAGTTTTAGAGTGTCTGGTCTCAAATTTAGGTCTTTAATCCATTTGGAGTTTATTTTTGTGTATGGTGTAAAAGAATGTTCTAATTTCATTGTTCTACACGTCACTGTCCAGTTTTCCCAGCACCACTTATTGAAGAGACTGTCTTTCCTCCGTTTTATAGTCTTGCCTCCTTTGTCATAGATTAATTGACCATAGGTGTTTGGGTTTCTTTCTGGGCTTTCTATCTATTTCATTGATCTATATTTCTATTTTTGTACCAGTACCATACTGTTTTGATGACAATAGCTTTTTTTTTTTTAAACATCTTTATTGAAGTATAATTGCCTTACAATAGTGTGTTAGCTTCTGCTTTATAACAAAGTGAATCAGTTATACATATACAATATGTTCCCATTTCTCTTCCCTCTTGCATCTCCCTCCCTCCCACCCTCCCCATCCCACCCCTCTAGGTGGTCACAAAGCACCGAGCTGATCTCCCTGTGCTGTGTGGCTGCTTCCCACTAGTTATCTATTTTACATTTGGTAGTGTATATATGTCCATGACACTCTCTTACCCTGTCACATCTCACCCCACCCCCTCCCCATATCCTCAAGTCCATTCTCTAGTAGGTCTGTGTCTTTAGTCCCGTCTTGCCACTAGGTTCTTCATGGCCTTTTTTTTTTTTTTCCCTTAGATTCCGTATATATGTGTTAGCATACTGTATTTGTTTTTCTCTTTCTGACTTACTTCACTCTGTATGACAGACTCTAACTCCATCCACCTCATTACAAATACCTCCATTTCATTTCTTTTTATTGCTGAGTAATATTCCATTGTATATATGTGCCCCATCTTCTTCATCCATTCATCTGTCGATGGACATTTAGGTTGCTTCCATGTCCTGGCTATTGTAAATAAAGCTGCAATGAACATTTTGGTACATGACTCTTTTTGACCTATGGTTTTCTCAGGGTATATGCCCAGTAGTGGGATTGCTGGGTCATATGGTAGTTCTATTTGTAGTTTTTTAAGGAACCTCCATACTGTTCTCCATAGTGGCTGTATCAATTTACATTCCCACCAACAGTGCAAGAGTGTTCCCTTTCCTCCACACCCTCTCCAGCATTTATTGTTTCTAGATTTTTTGATGATGGCCATTCTGACCGGTGTGAGATGATATCTCATTGTAGTTTTGATTTACATTTCTCTAATGATTAATGATGTTGAGCATTCTTTCATGTGTCTGTAGGCCATCTGTATATCTTCTTTGGAGAAATGTCTATTTAGATCTTCTGCCCATTTTTGGATTGGGTTGTTCGTTTTTTTGTTATTGAGCTGCATGAGCTGCTTGTAAATCTTGGAGATTAATCCTTTGTCAGTTGCTTCATTTGCAAATATTTTCTCCCATTCTGAGGGTTGTCTTTTCGTCTTGTTTATGGTTTCCTTTGCTGTGCAAAAGCTTTTAGGTTTCATTAGGTCCCATTTGTTTATTTGTGTTCTTATTTCCATTTCTCTGGGAGCTGGGTCAAAAAGAATCTTGCTGTGATGTATGTCATAGAGTGTTCTGCCTATGTTTTCCTCTAAGAGTTTGATAGTGTCTGCCCTTACACTTAGGTCTTTAATCCATTTTGAGTTTATTTTTGAGCATGGTGTCAGGGAGTGTTCTAATTTCATACTTTTACATGTTCCTGTCCAATTTTCCCAGCACCACTTATTGAAGAGGCTGTCTTTTCTCCACTGTATATGCTTGCCTCCTTTATCAAAGATAAGTTGACCATATGTGTGTGGGTTTATCTCTGGGCTTTCTATCCTGTTCCATTGATCTATATTTCTGTTTTTGTGCCAGTACCAAACTGTCTTGATTACTGAAGCTTTGTAATATAGTCTGAAGTCAGGGAGCCTGATTCCCCCAGCTCCATTTTTCGTTCTCAAGATGGCTTTGGCTATTCGGGGTCTTTTGTGTTTCCATACAAATTGTGAAAGTTTTTGTTCTAGTTCTGTGAAAAATGCCAGTGGTAGTTTGATAGGGATTGCATTGAATCTGTAGATTGCTTTGGGTAGTACCGTCATTTTCACAATGTTGATTCTTCCAATCCAGGAACATGGTATATCTCTCCATCTATTTGTATCATCTTTAATTTCTTTCATCAGTGTCTTATAATTTTCTGCATACAGGTCTTTTGTCTCCTTAGGTAGGTTTATTCCTAGATATTTTATTCTTTTTGTTGCAATGGTAAATGGGAGTGTTTTCTTAATTTCACTTTCAGATTTTTCGTCATTAGTGTATAGAAATGCAAGAGATTTCTGTGCATTAATTTTGTATCCTGCTACTTTACCAAATTCATTGATTAGCTCTAGGAGTTTTCTGGTAGCATCTTTAGGATTCTCTATGTATAGTATCATGTCATCTGCAAATACTGACAGCTTTACTTCTTCTTTTCCGATTTGGATTCCTTTTATTTCTTTGTCTTCTCTGATTGCTGTGGCTAGGACTTCCAGAACTATGTTGAATAATAGTGGTGAGAGTGGGCAACCTTGTCTTGTTCCTGATCTTAGTGGAAATGGTTTCAGTTTTTCACCATTGAGGACAATGTTGGCTGTGGGTTTGTCATATATGGCCTTTATTATGTTGAGGAAAGTTCCCTCTATGCCTACTTTCTGCAGGGCTTTTATCATAAATGGGTGTTGAATTTTGTCAAAAGCTTTCTCTGCATCTATTGAGATGATCATATGGTTTTTCTCCTTCAATTTGTTAATATGGTGTATCACATTGATTGATTTCCGTATATTGAAGAATCCTTGCATTCCTGGAATAAACCCCACTTGATCATGGTGTATGATCTTCTTAATGTTCTGTTGGATTCTGTTTGCTAGTATTTTGTTGAGGATTTTTGCATCTATGTTCATCAGTGATATTGGCCTGTAGTTTTCTTTCTTTGTGACATCTTTGTCTGGTTTTGGTATCAGGGTGATGGTGGCCTCGTAGAATGAGTTGGGGAGTGTTCCTCCCTCTGCAATATTTTGGAAGAGTTTGAGAAGGATAGGTGTTAGGTCTTCTCTAAATGTTTGATAGAATTCACCTGTGAAGCCATCTGGTCCTGGGCTTTTGTTTGTTGGAAGGTTTTTAATCACAGTTTCAATTTCAGTGCTTGTGATTGGTCTGTTCATATTTTCTATTTCTTCCTGGTTCAGTCTTGGCAGTTTGTGCATTTCTAAGAATCTGTCCATTTCTTCCAGGTTGTCCATTTTATTGGCATAGAGTTGCTTGTAGTAATCTCTCATGATCTTTTGTATTTCTGCAGTGTCTGTGGTTACTTCTCCTTTTTCATTTCTAATTCTATTGATCTGGGTCTTCTCCCTTTTTTTCTTGATGAGTCTGGCTAATGGTTTATCAATTTTGTTTATCTTTTCAAAGAACCAGCTTATAGTTTCATTGATTTTTGCTATTGTTTCCTTCATTTCTTTTTCATTTATTTCTGACCTGATCTTTATAATTTCTTTCCTTCTGCTGGCTTTGGGGTTTTTTTGTTCTTCTTTCTCTAATTGCTTTAGGTGCAAGGTTAGGTTGTTTATTCGAGATGTTTCCTGTTTCTTGAGGTAGGCTTGTATTGCTATAAACTTCCCTCTTAGCACTGCTTTTGCTGCGTCCCATAGGTTTTGGGTCGTCGTATCTCCATTGTCATTTGTTTCTAGGTATTTTTTGATTTCCCCTTTGATTTCTTCAGTAATCACTTCGTTATTAAGTAATGTATTGTGTAGCCTCCATGTGTTTGTATTTTTTACAGATCTTTTCCTGTAATTGATATCTAGTCTCATAGCGTTGTGGTCGGAAAAGATACTTGATACAATTTCAATTTTCTTAAATTTACCAAGGCTTGATTTGTGACCCAAGATATGATCTATCCTGGAGAATGTTCCATGAGCACTTGAGAAAAATGTGTATTCTGTTGTTTTTGGGTGGAATGTCCTATAAATATCAATTAAGTCCATCTTGTTTAATGTATCATTTAAAGCTTGTGTTTCCTTATTTATTTTCATTTTGGATGATCTGTCCATTGGTGAAAGTGGGGTGTTAAAGTCCCCTACTATGATTGTTTTGCTGTCAATTTCCCCTTTTATGGCTGTTAGTATTTGCCTTATGTATTGAGGTGCTCCTATGTTGGGTGCATAAATATTTACAATTGTTATACCTTCCTCTTGGATCGATCCCTTGATCATTATATAGTGTCCTTCTTTGTCTCTTGTAATAGTCTTTATTTTAAAGTCTATTTTGTCTGATATGAGAATTGCTACTCCAGCTTTCTTTTGATTTCCATTTGCATGGAATATCTTTTTCCATCCCCTCACTTTCAATCTGTATGTGTCTCTAGGTCTGAAGTGGGTCTCTTGTAGACAGCATATATATGGGTCTTGTTTTTGTATCCATTCAGCCAGCCTGTGTCTTTTGGTGGGAGCATTTAATCCATTTACATTCAAGGTAATTATCGATATGTATGTTCCTATTCCCATTTTCTTAAATGTATTGGGGTTGTTATTGTAGGTGTTTTCCTTCTCTTGTGTTTCTTGCCTAGAGAAGTTCCTTTAGCATTTGTTGTAAAGCTGGTTTGGTGGTGCTGAACTCTCTCAGCTTTTGCTTGTCTGTAAAGGTTTTAATTTCTCCATCACATCTGAATGAGATCCTTGCTGGGTAGAGTAATCTTGGTTGTAGGTTTTTCTCCTTCATCACTTTAAGTATATCCTGCCACTCCCTTCTGGCTTGCAGAGTTTCTGCTGAGAGATCAGATGTTAACCTTATGGGGATTCCCTTGTGTGTTATTTGTTTTTTTTCCCTTGCTGCCTTTAATATGTTTTCCTTATATTTAATTTTTGACAGTTTGATTAACATGTGTCTTGGCGTGTTCCTCCTTGGGTTTATCCTGTATGGGACTCTCTGTGCTTCCAGGACTTGATTAACTATTTCCTTTCCCATATTAGGGAAGTTTTCAACTATAATCTCTTCAAAAATTTTCTCAGTCCCTTTCTTTTTCTCTTCTTCTTCTGGTACCCCTATAATTCGAATGCTGGAGCGTTTAATGTTGTCCCAGAGGTCCCTGAGACTGTCCTCAGTTCTTTTCATTCTTTTTTCTTTATCCTGCTCTGTAGTAGTTATTTCCACCATTTTATCTTCCAGGTCACTTATCCTTTCTTCTGCCTCAGTTATTCTACTATTGATCCCATCTAGAGTATTTTTAATTTCATTTATTGTGTTCTTCATCATTGCTTGGTTCCTCTTTAGTTCTTCTACATCCTTGTTAAATGTTTCTTGCATTTTGTCTATTCTATTTCCAAGATTTTGGATCATCCTTACTATCATTATTCTGAATTCTTTTCCAGGTAGACTACCTATTTCCTCTTCATTTGTTAAGTCCAGTGTGTTTTGAGCCTGCTCCTTCATCTGCTGTGTGTTTTTCTGTCGTCTCATTTTGCCTATCTTACTGTGTTTGGGGTCTCCTTTTCACAGGCTGCAGGTTTGTAGTTCCCGTTGTTTTTGGTATCTGTCCCCAGTGGCTAAGGTTGGTTCAGTGGGTTGTGTAGGCTTCCTGGTGGAGGGAATTAGTGCCTGAGTTCTGGTGGATGAGGCTAGATCTTGTCTTTCTGGTGGGCACGTCCACGTCTGGTGGTGTATTTTGGTGTGTCTGTGGCCTTATTATGATTTTAGGCAGCCTCTCTGCTAATGGATGGGGTTGTGTTCCTGTCTAGCTAGTTGTTTGGCATAGGGTGTCCAGCACTGTAGCTTGCTGGTCGTTGGGTGAAGCTGGGTCTTGATGTTGAGATGGAGATCTCTGGGAGATTTTTGCCGTTTGGTATTACGTGGAGCTGGGAGGTCTCTTGTGGACCAGTGTTCTGAAGTTGGCTCTCCCACCTCAGAGGCACGGCCCTGATGCCTGGCTGGAGCACCAAGAGCCTTTCGTCCACACGGCTCAGAGTAAAAGGGAGAAAAAATAGAAAGAAAGAAAGAAAGAGGCTATAATATAGTGAAGTAAAATAAAGCTATTGTAAAGCAAAGCTATACAGACAAAATCTCACCCAGAAGCATATACATATACACTCACAAAAAAAAGGAAAAGGGGAAAAATTAATATCTCCTGCTCCCAAAGTCCACCTCCTGAATTTGGGATGATTCGTTGTCTGTTCAGGTATTCAGCAGATGCAGGCACATCACGTTGTTTGTGGAGCTTTAGTCCACTGCTTCTGAGGCTGCTGGGAGAGATTTCCCCTTCTCTTCCCTGTTCGCACAGCTCCTGGGGTTCAGCTTTGGATTTGGACCCTCCTCTGCGTGTAGGTCGCCTGAGGGCGTCTGTTCCCCGCCCAGACAGGACGGGGTTAAAGGAGCAGCTGCTTCGGGGGCTCTGGCTCACCCAGGCCGCGGGGAGGGAGGGGTACAGAGGAGGCGGGGCGAGCCTGCAGCGTCAGAGGCCGGCGTGACGTTGCACCAGCCTGAGGCGCGCAGTGCGTTCTCCCGGGGATGTTGTCCCCGGATCCCGGGACCCTGGCAGTGGCGGGCTGCACAGGCTACTGGGAGGGGCGGTGTGGAGAGTGACCTGTGCTCACACACAGGCTTTTTGGAGGCGGCAGCAGCAGCCCCAGCGTCTCACGCCCGTCTCTGGGGTCCGCGCTGTTAGCCGCGGCTCGTGCCCTTCTCTGGAGTTCGTTTAGGCGGCGCTCTGAATCCCCTCTCCTTGCCCGCCGCGAAACAAAGAGGCAAGAAAAAGTCTCTTGCCTCTTCGGCAGCTGCAGACTTTTTCCCGGACTCACTTCCGGCTACCTGTGGTGCACTAAACCCTTCAGGCTGTGTTCACGCTGCCAGCCCCAGTCCTCTCCCTGCGATCCGACCGAAGCCCGAGCCTCAGCTCCCAGCCCCGCCCGCCCCGGCGCGGAAGCAGACAAGCCTCTCGGGCTGGTGAGTGCTGCTCGGCGCCGAGCCTCTGTGCGGGAACCTCTCCGCTTTGCCCTCCGCACCCCTGTGGCTGCGCTCTCCTCCGTGGCTCCAAAGCTTCCCCCCTCCGCCACCCGCAGTCTCCGCCCGCGAAGGGGCTTCCTAGTGCGTGGAAACCTTTCCTCCTTCACAGCTCCCTCCCACTGGTGCAGGTGCCGTCCCTATTCTTTTGTCTCTGTTATTTCTTTTTTCTTTTGCTCTACCCAAGTACGGGGGGAGTTTCTTGCCTTTTTGGAGGTCGGACGTTTTCTGCCAGCGTTCAGTGGGTGTTCTGTAGGAGCAGTTCCACGTGTAGATGTATTTCTACTGTATCTGTGGGAAGGAAGGTGATCTCCGCGTCTTACTCTTCCGCCATCTTCTCCCAGCACTCGACAATAGCTTTGTAGTAGTCTGAAGGCAGGGAGCCGGATTCCTCCAGCTACATTTTTCTTTCTCAAGATTGCTTTGGCTATTCAGGGTCTTTTGTGTCTCCATACAACTCTTAAGATTTTTTGTTCTAGTTCTGTGAAAAATGCTATTGGTAATTTGATACATATTGCATTGAATCTGTAGATTGCCTTGGGTAATATAGTCACTTTGACAATATTGATTCTTCCAGTCCAAGAATATGGTATATTTTTCCATCTGAAAGCATTTCCTCTAAGATCAGGAACAAGACAAGAATGTCTACTCTCACCACTTTTATTCAACATAGTTTTGGAAGTCCTAACTATGGCAATCAGAGAAGAAAAAGAAATAAAAGGAATCCAAATTGGAAAAGAAGAAGTTAAACAGTCACCATTTGCTGATGACATGACACTATATGTAGAAAATCCTAAAGATGCTACCAGAAAACTACTAGAGTTCATTAATGAATTTGGTAAAGTTGCAGGTTACAAAATTAATACACAGAAATCTATTGCATTTCTATACATTAACAATGAAAGATCAGAAAGAGAAATTCAAGAAACAATCTCATTTACCATCGCATCCAAAAGAATAAAATACCTAGGAATAAGCCTATCTAAGGAGACAAAAATCCTGTACTCCAAAAACTATAAGACATTGTTGAAAGAAATCAAAGATGACACAAATAGATGGAAAAAATCTTCCTATTTTAATCTCAGTCATGCTGTACATCTCTCTTTGTAACACATCACATTTTTGTAACACTTTTTGCAATACTAATCACACAGTACTTAAATATCATCTGTCAGTCCAACTCCATAAGGGCAAAGGCCAATTTTATTGTATTTACTCTTCTGGATGCAATAACAAGAATTCCTCCTGACATGGTAGAGAAATAATACATGGACTATAGGAGTCAATTTGTGAGAAGAAAAGAGAATTTCTGATTAATCAAAAATAATCACAACATAATTGCTTACTTAAGAATATTTCTCTACAGAACTAACATTATCTTCAGCTTTCTTAGAAATAAGATACCAGTCAAAAAGTTACTTTGAATAAAGGTTCAATGATTACAGATATATCTTCAAAGAATTTAGTCATATCTAGAAGCCATTTGAGAACAGAGAATTATTCATCAATATACGAAGATATGAACCCATTGTAAATGGATATATGTAAGTTTTACACTATCTTAAGATTCAGTTAAATCGTAACAATATGTAGTAAAAATCTATACGCAGTGTACCCCTTCCACAAGTGAATAGCTCCTAATGCTCACTTTAAAAATTTAGTGCTATTAAGTCTACCATACAAAGCATTCCACCCTCTACCCACTGGCCATATTAATCATTCTGGGAGTTGATAAATGTCTCAAGTTAGTCCAGAGACCATTTTTGTGATTTCAAAAATCAGAACTAAATTAAGATGTCCTTCTCTGATGGTGGATCTGTGAAGGAACCAGGTATGTGAGAATGATGCTGACATCCAGAGAGAAACATGCAAGAGAGATGGAGAGTGAGGAGGATGGAGATACCCATTTCTCTTGGCTCTGGTTCATGCAACCTCAGTCTTCTTGTTGGAGAAGGTATTCCAGCATCCTTCCAATAATTTATTCTTCCTAGAACTAAGCCAATTCACATTATGCTTATCATTTGAAGCAAGGGCTCACAGACCATATTTATTCTTTTCAAAAACCTATTCTCATTTTTCTAGATTTCTATTGTTACATGTTGCCTAGTATATATCCCTTGCACTCAGCTCCAGCCCCATTGAAATTTGCTATTTTCTGAACCTGCCAGACATGCCCCTGCCTCAGGACTTCACTTCTTGGTTTTTCTGTCAGGAAATCTCTTTTCCTGGACAATTGCATAGCTCCTTTCCTTGTCTTCATTAGGTCTTTTCTCAAATGTCACCTTCTCAGCAAGGACTTCCTTGGCCATGATAGAGAAAATTGTACAACATGCACTAAACCCACAAAGAAAACAAACAAAAAAGCAGCATCTCTCTCTTTCACTATGTATTAACCATTGTTTATTAGGCTTCTCTTTCACTAAAATATAAGACATAGGAGGTCAGGGATTTTTATGTTTGTCTTTTAGTGTAAATAGCACCTAGAACAGTGTCTGGCACATAACCAACACCCTAGTGAATAAAAACAAATAAACAAATGAATAAATAAAAATAAATAAATAAGCTTATCCCTAGTAGAAAATAAAAAATAAAATTGGAGTGTGGTTGTCAGTCTTTTCCATGTTAAATATTGATATTGAGTTCCCCCAAAGAATAGAAAGGTTTATCTTTATTTATTACTGCACATCTAGAAAAATTAAAATCATCAGCTGGGGAGGGAGAGAACTTCCCTAAATAATTTACTAATCATTGCAGGGGGTCCATTATTAAGTTACCACTTAAAAGTATATTATACACATACAGTAACAATCTGGGGAATATAATAGAATAAGATATTCAATTCAAAATAGGTTCAAAAGCATAAAGATCTAGCAACAAAACTGAATGAGAACCATGAAGCAATTTAGAGGAGGAAAAACTTTAAAGCTCTACTGATGGAAATGAAACAAAACTTGAATAAATGTAGAACTATATCCACTTATTCAGGATGTAGGAAAAGTATTACGTACTAGTAATTTACCCTTATATTGATCAATATATTGAAAGAAAGACCTCTGATGTTCCTGACAAGATGGTGATTTATCATATATTGATGGCTCTCTTCGTCAAATCCAAGTCAAGGGAAATAATGAAAAGCAAGAGGATTGTTGCAACCAAGATTGATGGAGCTGAGAAGCTTACTTTAATACTGTGAAGAGCCCTAAAGACATGGAGGTGGTTGATTCCTAGTGTGGTAGAGAAATAGCAGCCCAGATCAGAAAGAGGAAGGGTATTCAGGGAAGAAGGGTGTTTGTTTTGCCTCTGCGTAAAGAAGTCTGAAAGAGTCATGGCAGAGAAGGATTGGGTTTCTTTTTCATTGTTTAGTGCTTATTCTGTTAGACTATTACTAAAATCCATGTGTTTTTTTTTAGTTTTTAGTTTTAGGATTAGTTTTTCAAATGCAAATAAAATATAGGTTAAACATTCTAAAACATAGACATAGTTTTGTGATCTGTCTCACTTTTTTTTTAAATTATCCTTTGTTGTGGTAATTTTGTTTTTGTTTTTGATGTTTTTTCAGTCCCTTTACATGTGGCTCAAGGTAAAATTTTATTAAGTTCTTGGGTTATTGCAGAATTGAAACAAAACACAAACACTGCTGTTATCTTATATTGTTAGGTAACTATTAACTGAGGATGATATGACCAGATTTAACATTTGTTTAGGCACAGAGACCTTCTTCCGCAGTTTGGTAAACTTTCATTTTCACACTCCTGATCCACAGCCTGCTAACCAAAAAACCACTCAAGGGAAGAAAAAAAAAAAAAAAATACAACAAATCGTTCTTATATTATAGTTGTAGACTCAGGTTATTCGTTATATTTCATTCTCTGCTAGGAATCCACTATCCAATGTCTGAACATTTCATTTAAAATTAGAGATTTCTCAGTGTGGGCCTACTTGCTTGCTTATAAGAGGATGCATTTTCTCCCTTACTGAAAATATTTAAAAATCAGATTTTCATTTAAAATTTTTGCATCTACCTTGAAACAAATTTCCTTAAGTAGTCTAAATTATTTAAAATAAAAATCACTAGCTCTATATTAATTTTCATTGTCTTAAGAACTTGTCAGTTTTATCCTTTAAACAGACAACAAACAGACAGGAGCTTTTCCTGATACCTGGATAAGATCATGAAGTCCCTTATTGAAGGCAGAACACATTCTGATGTCTGGATCTAATTGCAGATATTTTCATTAAAAATCCTTTTTATCCTGTAAGAAATATAGTATTATCTTTGGGAAAGAGCCTTAGGGACATCAATAATTAACTTGTTAGGAAAATGGCATCATCTATGACAAATGGATAAACAGAACAGCAAGCCATATTCTGTCCCTGAGACCCACATTGTATTGTTCTGAAGCTATTTTGCTTATTTTCGCTGTTTTTTGCAGAATCCGCATTATTTCACAATTGCTGGGTATGTTATCTTTCAAGTTCTGCAAAAAGTCCTCATTAACACAGTGACAGAGTCCATTTTTACTGTCAGGTTGGCATTATTAAACTAAAAATTCACAATTACAGCTCTCTGAAGCTCTACCAATAATGGCAAAAGAGAAGGTACAACTTTATACATTACACTGGTATTATATGTAGTCAGCTGTAAAGAATAAAGTCAAAGCTTTTTGTTTTTTTAATAATCAGTCCTTCGTTTTCTCATAGTTAGCTGTATCCTTAATTATTTCATAATATTAATGAAATGAGAAATTCATTAATATGTATCACCTCATTTTTTCCCAATAGAAATCAGCCACGCTGCAAACTCCTTTAAAAAAACACACACCCAAGTCAAATAATTACAAGTCAAACATTTGCCACCTTATTCCAATTAAAACATTTCCTAACATTATTTACTATAACCACCACTGCATTCACATGTGTAAGATCCCTCGTATATACTATATATGTGCATCTATATATATCTAATTTTGTGTTATAGACTTTCTGAGTCATTATCCTTTTACATATATTAAGGTAAACTATAAGTTATAGAGCAAATTTGAAGGGAAAGTTCTATTCAGCAATAAAAGAAAAATGAATTATAGAGGGAAAATGAACTGGATTTAAGGAGAAATAAATCAATTTGCATTTGGCTTCATAATTTGCTTTATATTCTTTTTTTTAAGACTTTTTTTTTAACAGCATTTTTAAGTTTACAACAAAATTGGGAGGAATGTATGGAGATTTCCCTTATAAACTCTGCCTACATACATGCCTAGCCTCCCCCATTATCAGCATCATTCAACAGAAAGGTACATTTTTTACCAAAGATGAAGCTATATTAACACATCATTGTTAACCATAGTCCATAGTTAATGACTGCAGAATTGTTCAGAAATATAATAGTCTGTCAAGAGGGAGATCCCTTTATATTTCTCCTTTCTCCAGTCTTTTAAATCAATAATCACCTTAATCCTTTTCTCTGTTTCTGCCCTTGCTCACCTGCCTGAAACTGAAACGGTGCTTTCCCTTCCTGGTGCTAGAGTTCTCCCTGTGATTCCTGGTTAAGTACTGAGGTCAGGGCGACCCATTACCTGATGCTGAGACCCCAACTGCTGACCTGAGCAGCACCTATTACTAGATTTTACCTCTTGACTGTAAGACTGCTTTGTGTCATGAGACCTGCCTTCTGATATCACATGCTAAACATTGTTTGCAGCACCTACAGCTAAGGGCATCACCATAACCCTGACACTGCTCTCAAGGTGGGCATTTGGGGTTTCATATCGTGGAATCTACCAATGCCTTTCACTCTTCTGCCTCCACACATGGGCCGCCTAATGCTTCACACTAATCTGCAATAACTACACAGTCTGAAATTTGATGTAATCATGATTTCAAATATTTTGTGTGTTGTCAAAATATGTATCAGTCTGTTTGATCAATTTGAAAATATATTTCCAATATATTAATATAGTTCAACAAAAGTTGGCCACATTTAAGGAAAATTTTTCTTATAGAACATTTTTTTAAGTCTGCATCCTATAAGTCTTAGGCTCTTTGGCATATAAATAGTAACAGTTAAAGTGAAATTTCTTTTTTCTTCTTTTAAATAGATCTCCCTATTTATTCTTCTGAATCCTCTCTTATATAACATAAATTGCAGAGTTAAAAAAGCTTGTTATTTCTACAAAACATTCTATTCATATTCACTCTATTCATCCAGAAAGCAGCTCACACACAGTGAAATTGCTTTTTTGGAGCACATCAGAATATTTTATCATAATTATATTAAGGGAAGAAAAAAGAGAATTGTGATATTCACTTCGATTGATTTATTTCATTTGTTGATAATAACATCAATTACCAGTTCCAAGTTGCTTTACTAGAATAAGACGTATTAGAAGGCATTGACTGACTCAACATGTGCACTGCATGTGAAAATGAAAATGTCATTAGGAACATGTAAGAGCTTAATATTCTGAACATGTACATCAATCACTGAAAGAAGATTAGAATTCACTGTACATTTTGCAAATCTGAATCTTTAAATTGCTAATGGAACTTTTATTGGATTTCATTCTAATTTAATTGTTAACACAAATCAAAAATGTTTACTTAAATATGAGCATTCAAGAGATTTGATGGTCAAGTAACGGATTCTAGTTAAACTATTAATTAGACATAAGTCCCTGGTTTCTAGGGACTAAAATTCTATTCGGAATACTATACTGCTGAATAAATTTGAAAAATATTTTTTCTAGTCTGGCAAGTGAAATCATTGTATTCATTAGAATGGTGCTGTTCAATGAAAAATAATCAGAGGGAAAGTTAAAATTAAACTAGTCTATTTTATACAACAGTCTCCAAACAAGAATTGAAAACAAAGTAAAACGTAATAATTTAATTCTCATACCCTCTTTTTTTCTGAAAATGTAATCAATTTTATTTAGGTGGCTATAAAACTTTGTCTAGCTTTTTTTCTTTTTCCCCTTTGTAGTCTAAGGATCTATTTTTACAATCTTATTAACAAATTCCTGCAAGGTAATAAGTAAACAAATCTTATTGGGTATTCTGCCTATTCAAGTCAGCTTATTTAAAACAATACATTAATATGAATTTATATATTTAAATCTTACTAAATCAGCTTTCTTATTTTCCAGAATCTATTCATCTCTCAATTACAACTGATAAGTTTACCTAAGAATTTCGAAGTATGCACTATTCCAGCTACACAATTTCTCCCCTTTGAACATATTTTTTGTAATATTAAAACTTCACCAGAAATGTTGACCCAGAAATTTATAAAAATGATGCTATAATTAGGAAACAATAATTATATTATTGAGGAAAATTAAATTCATAATTTCAACAACACAACTCTTAAAATAGCACTTTCCTATTTTATAGATGAGAAAACTGAACCTAAAAAAATAGTTAAACATGTCTAAGCTTATGAAGCTGATGCAATAACTACCCCATCAGACCCTGGCCATGTTCCAGAGTAAGTCCATTTTATTATGTGGAACAAATAAGCAAGGATGTTTCCTTATGAATTATGAACTAGTCCACGTAAGAAACAAAACTACCAATAATCTCTATCATAAACTGACACTCTCAGTAATGGTGGCTAGTATTGCTGTTTCAGCAGTTTGGGATTTTTTTCTTTCCTTTTAGGAACTTCCAGTTTCCTGATGCATTATTCAGATACATACTGCTGACAGTGTTTATGATCTGTGCCATTTGAGAGGAAAGTGCATAAGCAAGGCAGAAAGGTAACAGAATAGTCAGGATGCATTTGGCATTTCACTGCTGGTTTTGTTCTGAGATCAGGTATAGTATATCTTTCATTATTGTTTATTTAAGCAAATTTAGGCATTCAGATTCTGCAAAATAGTTAGGTATGTTCTCCAAAGTAAAGCAGATAAAACTTTGCCTAGTCTAAGGTTTATAACCATGGTCGCCATTCAGTCACTCTGCTTTGAGGAAAACAATACAAACAAACAAAGAAAAGTATTACAAAAGTACACCCCAACCCAGGTAACATACAAACATTCAAACCTTAATAAGCTTTTGAAAAAAATGTGTACCAGATAGAAAAATATAGCCAAATAATTTATGCATGCAAAAAACATAAAATCCTAATTTTTTAATGTCCCAATCCTTTCTTGAAGCTAACATTCTGCCTAGTTGTGAATTACTGAGTCTCTAGGCTCTTGAAAGGAAATTATGTCAGAATGTGGTGGTTTTTCCGTCATTTAAGTCAAATGAAGATTCCTCTGCACTATTTATCAGGAAAGAACCTGGTTCACAGCCATCTTATGCTGACACCTGCCAAAATGTACAGTGTTCTTCTCTGGCTATCATTCATCAGAATACACTCATGCTGGAATCTGCAGGAGTCAGAATCTCAGTGCACTGCAATCTGGATGAAGAAGCCTTGTTCTCATGTGACATTCAGCTCTCATGTTCCATTTGATTAGATCATCCTTGTCACACTGTGGGACACCTTTTCCAGTCAACTTCTTTGTCTTTATTTGGGGCAAAAAGAAAATGTCTGACTAGCAGCTTGGGAGCACAAATTTCTATGAGGATACCTCAAGCCCCTCCATCTAGATAATGCGTTAGTCACTGTTTTGTGAATATTCTGGAGCAATGCTGGGCCCATTGTTTCGTCAGTGGGCTTGTTGTTCCCTGAATCTCCTGTTAGTAAACAGGCCCAAATCCCTCTACCTACCTAGGGTAGGTACCTACCCAGCAAATCCCAATCCCCTGCCTACCTAGGGGTACAGTCAAAGAGCCTCTTTTCAGGCATGAAAAACTATGAATCTCTCCAGCAAGTCTCTTATTGTCCTGCCTCTCTTATCCCGTGGAACTCATATAGTTCCCTGGACAAGAGAATGTTAGAAACGGAGGATTTTACCTTCTTACACTCTATTGTATATGTCAGGACTTCACTCATGAATACTCACAAAGTGTTTTCACACAACACTAATTGTTACAGGCTGAACTGTGTTCCCTCCAAATCCATGTGTTGAAGTCTGAGGTATCCCTAGTACCTCAGAATGCAGCTCTATTTGGAGATAGAGCCTTAAAAGAGGTAACTAGGCGAAATGAAGTTGTACAAGTAGTCCCTAATCCTGTCTGACTGGTGTTCTTGTACAAGGAGGAGAACTGAACACAAAGACACACCTGGTGGGATTTTTTTTTTTTTTTTTTTTTTTTTTTTTGGCTATGTTGTGTCTTTGTTGCTGCGCTCAGGCTTTCTCTAGTTACGGCGTGCAGGGGCTACTCTTTGTTGTGGTGCACAAGCTTCTCATTGTGGTGGCTTCTCTTGTTGCAGAGCATGGGCTCTAGGCGCACAGGCTTCAGTAGTTGTGGTTCACAGGCTCAGTAGTTGTGTCTCATGGGCTCTAGAGCACAAGCTCAGTAGTTGTGGCACACGGGCTTAGTTGCTCCGTGGCATGTGGGATCTTCCCGGACCAGGGCTCGAACCCATGGCCCCTGCATTGGCAGGCAGATTCTTAACCACTGCACCACCAGGGTTTCTTTATGCAGGAGCATAAAGTAAAGGCCATGCGAGGACACAGTCAGAAAGTGGCCATCTGCAAGCCAAGGAGAGGCCTCAGGAGAGACCAAACCTGCCAACACCTTGATCTTGGACTTCTAGGCTCTAGATCTGTGAGGAAACAAATTTCTGTTGTTTCAGCCACCCAGGCTGTGATATTTTGTTATAGGCCCACTATGAAACTAACAAACTAATATTTCAGTCTTCAGTTTCCTGAATCTAATTTGAACCTTAAAAACTGAGCATTGACTGTCTCTTTTCTTCAAATGTCTGATATATCATTCGTAAGCCTCTACAAATCTGTAAATTCTTCTAAATAAATAAGGACTAGATTATATACCAGGAAATGGGAAAACATAAAAAACTATCATTTAATATTTTATTTCAACACATTACCGATTATGTACAATAGAGTTTTAATAAGTAAAAATTTGCAGTTGAATGTTGAGTTTTAAACATTAAACCAAATTCTGTAACCAAAAAGGAGTATTCTGTTTATAGGACTAAAGTTATAACAGGATTAGAAAGTCAACAGGATTTAAGTTAGCAATAAAATTTTGGGGTACTGAATAAAATTTACTAATAATCTAGCAAACACCACCTCATTAAGATTGTAAAACAATATGCTGGGCTCACATTCCTACCTCTATAGTACCCCAACTAACATATAAAGTAAGCAGAAGAGAATGAGGCAGCATTCAAATGCAAATCGATAAAGAAGAAAGATCCATCTGTGAAGATTAAACACTAGAGAAATATTTAAACTATGCTGAAGAGATAGAAATACAGAAGACTTTAGAAGGAAGTTTCATATATTATTTGATCTGTCCAGTATTCTTCAGGGATTATGTCCCGGCTTCATAATTTTGACTCTTCTGCACTCACACATGAACTTCATCTCAAAGAAACCATATTTGGTAATTTTAACAAACCATATCTGGTTAGCCTCTATGAGCATGCTGATACTTGTTACATGACACTGTGTCCTAAAATACAGCTTTAATGTTTACACTGTTTTTTTTTTTTTTCTTAATTTCTGAATTTGGAAGCATAGAATATTGTACTCCAAGGAAACAAGTTACATCTAAAAGTGGCCTTGCAGCTTGACCAGGAATCTCAGCCTTTAAGGAATGACTGCCCTTAGTGTAGCATTGGAGGATATTGAAAAGCAGCCTTTACAAATTCATCTATCATTAACATGGAGGTAATTCTTATGAGGTCAAATATAAGCACTTGCAGGGAGCACTGCACCATTAAAAAATAACAAGAATAAATATTTTAAAGGAGCAAACTTGATTTTTAGGTATTTTCCCAACAGAAATGTGTTTCTTTCATATCATGTTTGATTTAATTACACTCTAGAAATGTGATTTTCTCAAATGAAACACAAGATCAAATCATTTTCAGTCTAAATGAGTAGCAGTGAGTAACAAAGTGAGACAAAGCAGATTTTTCTGGGTTTTGCTTTTTGAAAATAGAGATAATAGCTGCCTTGCTTCAAATAGAAGGTTAAAAGGATGATTTTTAATGACTGAACACTCCAAGAAAGCAAGTAATTTTGCATTACTAAAAGTAAAAGCAATCTAGAACATGATAATCATTGGTATACTTATAATTCTGTTTTTCTGTACAAAGAATATATGCTGTAGGAATAATGTGATAATATTTAACATAAAGCCTTAATTTTCAATTACCATAAGATAATTATCATGAATACAAATAACGCAACATATAATAAAATCCTGTCATACAGGATTCATTAACTATAGATTCATTATTAAAACCTAAAGAAACTTGAAACAGAAATTTAAAGTTTCCTAATAATGCAAAATTATAAAAAAGGTTGAATAGGAAGGGGCCTATATATTTTCAGCAAAAATATTTTTTTAAATAATTTGTGAAAATATTGGATGCTATGAAAAGACAAAAACAAGAATTAATTTTAAGGATATTGTGGTTGCCCTCTTTAAATTTAGAGTCACCTCAACTCTATCACCTAATGTAGGGCTTATTCTATTTCTTACATATACATATCTATATTTATATACATAGGCATATGCATGTACATATTTGATCTTTCATCTCATGTTTGAACATGTCAAGCATGAGAAAAACAGGACTAGAAACCACAGATTTGGTTAAAAGTCATGAATCTAAAAATGAACCATTACAATACACTGAGATAAATGTTATAAAGGAGGAAAGCAAGGGATTCTTTAGAACGGCGTTCCCCAACCCCTGGGCCGTGGATTGGTACCGGTCCGCAGCCTGTTAGGAACTGGGCCGCACAGCAGGAGGTGAGCAGCTGGCGAGCGAGCGAAGCTTCATCTTCCACTTCCCATCGCTCTGCATCGCTCTCATTATTGCCTGAACCATCATGCCCCACCCCGTCTGTGAAAAAATTGTCTTCCAGGAAACCGGTCCCTGGTGCGAAAAAGGTTGGGGACCGCTGTTTTAGAAGACTGAAGAAGGACATCAAGTTTAGACTAAAAGAAGCAAGAAAAACTGCTTGGAAAAAACATAGAGACATGTAAGATTAGCTATATAAACAGAGGTGAATCATTCCACTTTGAGTAGTAGCAAATGGGAAAGCTCAAAGGTGAGAAAGAGTAGGAACTGTAGGTGAAGAGGTCCTTGGGCTTTAAATATTTACCACTTAGAGTTTGACTAGAATGTATTTCAGAGCAAACCCAAAGATCTCCAGATGAAAAGCTCTCCTAGTGGCTAACACTATAGATTAATTTTGCCTGTTATTGGAATTCACATAAATGAAATCATAAAGCATATACCCTTTTGGATTTTGATTCTTTTGCTTTAGAATCTATCCATGTTGTTGCATGTAGCAGGCTGTTGGCTCTCACTGCTGTATAGTATTCCATTGGGGGCACATACTAGCTTATTTATCCATTCTAATGTTGATAGACAGTTGGGTTATTTGCAGATTTGGGCTATTATAAATAATGATAATATAGGCATACTTATACATTTATAGTGAGAACATGTTATTAAAGTGCTTCCTAAAGAAGAATTACATTGTTGGGTATAAGATAAATAATGAAAATGCCTAGTACTAATTTTGATATTGTATTATGATCCTGGTGAACCACCCTAATTTGTGGCCTACTGTCAGGAATCTTTTTCTAGATGAGTGACATTGAGAATTCAAGAATAACACATATTTTATTTCATAGCACTCAATGTGTAAGTTTTAATCTAGTCCAATATGACTTAAGTATTAAACTAAATGGGAAGACTTTCAAAACAAGAGAAAAGACAAAAATAATATCAAAATCATACAGATCTCTGTTCACTATGTGAAAGGTTTGAGCTATATCTTCAGTGACTTGTAGTATATCTATGGACATTGCAATAAACAACCATACTTTTTAAAACTATTGTTTAATGGATGTGGAAGATAAACTGAAGGATATGCCAAGAAGTGTTTCACTAGCCCTGGAGAGAACTGAATGAAGAAAGGCAGAGAAGTACATTGTCATCAGTGGTTCAGAAAAATTTGTGGATTTCTCAATAATTTGAAAATTTGATGACACTATAAACTCTTATCCAGGAACATACTCATAGAAGTAGAGATAAATTTTACATACTGTCAAGGGGATCAAGACCTTATGAAATTCACCAATAAACCCTAGGTTCAGAACCTCTAGATTGCATCAGCATAAATTAATATTAATGGAACTTGAGACAAGTGGGAGAGAGGGAGGTGTCAATATGCTGTTTGGCTTTTAACAATAATAATTATTCACACCTCTCTTTCTTTTCTCTGGCTTTAAAACTGATAGAGAAATAAAACATAATAAGCATATTTAAATGTCAAGTATTGAAATGTCAAGTATTTGCAAATAAACTGTTTGGAAAATGAAACATGGATAAGAGGTCATACTTGGATTCCTTCATACTGTCATTGCATTAAACTTAACTACTTGGTCACAGGAAAAACACAGACGTTCTAAGCATAGACAACACAATTTTGTGTAATTTTGCACATAAAAATCTGTATGTCTTATTGACAATTACCTCTGGAAAACAATTCTATTTCTAGAAAGAACTCAACTGAAAAATGCCTAGTTCTTCCTTTCAAACTTGGAAATCAGAAATTGTCTTGGGGCTATGGAAAGGCTATTCTTCCTAGTACTCAGAAAGGGAAGGTGCTCTTAATTTATGTGCTGAGGTAGAAACACTATTAGAAAAATAATATGCCCTATTAGAAGCCTCCATCATCTTTCTTAAAGAGGCAACTGGGAAAGGGCAGTCAAGAGAAGAATCTCTTCTGGGAAGAAAATTGTGAAAAGAAAAAGATAAGTCTAGTTTTAAGATTAGTTTTAATTAAAGTTGCTGGATTTAGCACATAAAAATACATGATACCCAAATAAATTTGAAGTTCACACAACAAATCGGTAATTTAGTGTAAGTATATCACACGCACTATTTGGTACATATTTAAAGAGTAGGTTTTTGTAAAATTTGAAATTCAGATTTAACTGGGTATCCTGTATTATATCTGGCAAATCTAGATTAAGAGGTAGATAGTCATAGAAAAACTGGGCACTTGACAAAAAACAAATAACATAATGGGTATTGACATCAGATTTGATGCTTAATTTGATCTAAACCCTTCTGTAGTGGGTAGATTTTCTAATGTGGACCATTCTTCAAGATGGCATGTGTGCTTGCCAGGTCATGTCTTATCAAGGGGACCTTGCTTACAAAAGAGAATCTTAGCAAGCTTAACCTCTAGGGAATCACCTGTGTTTAGAGAAATAAACACTAGAACCTCCAGGATAAGTCCACGTAGAAGTTTAATGGGAGTATATCAGCTATGTTATAAAAGAGTTTCTGTTTGGTTTCTGTTGCTAGAGGAGCTAATATCTAAAATCCTTTCTAATTCTGAGATTCTATGATGCAAAACTAGAGATAATTCCACCAAACTGTTCACTTTAAAATGGTTAATTTCATGCTATGTGAATGTCTCCTCAATAAATTATTATTATTTTTTTAATAAGTTTATTTATTTTATTTATTTTTGGCTGCATTGGGTCTTCTTTTCTGCCCACGGGCTTTTCTCTAGTTGCAGCGAGTGGGGGCTACTCTCCATTGCGGTGCATGGCCTTCTCATTACAGTGGCTTCTCTTGTTGCGGGGCACGGGCTCTAGGCTTGAGGACTTCAGTAGTTGCGGCACGAGGGCTCAGTAGTTGTGGCACATGGGCTTAGTTGCTTCACAGCATGTGGGATCCTCCTGGACCAGGGCTTGAACCCACATCCCCTGCATTGGCAGGTGGACTCCTAACCACTGTGCCACCAGGGAAGCCCCCTGAATAAATTATTAAATAGAGATATGAAAAGTCTTTCTCAGTCTTCATTCTGTGAGTATGACCACTATGACTGATCTTTTCCTCAAATGCCCTTTCCCCAAGGATATCCATAATATTTGTTTTATTTTTTTTTCTTTTTAACTTTATGATTTGTAATTCAGTTTTTCTCATCATGTGCTCCTACTTCTATCCCCTATATACTGGGGTTTCCTATTATTCATCCTTAGGATGTTTGGTTCTCTCATTTTTATGTTCTGTCCTGTGGAAATATTTGCTTGCTCTATCTGAATTTTAAAAATGTATTTTATAAAAATATTAACTCTGATATAATTTAACTTGGTGTATACTTACTTATAAAAATGTTTAGTAAACTTGTCATTGTCATTAATAGCTCTCTTAAGAAGATAAGAAAAAGAGAGGCAGTGTCAGCCTGTGTATGGAGTTTTGTGGAAATCTGTGTGGCATCAACTGAGAGTTACAATGACTATATTAACATAGAGGCACTGAATATATCTTGACTTGGTAATGTTTAGTCAATCAGATTTAACTATTATGGGAATTTCTGGCTATAAAATTCTTTAAAACAAAACATTTGTACACTTTGTTTTCATAAGTTTTTTTTTTTTTTTTAGTGCATACATTGTACAGAAAAAATATATATGTATACACACACACACATAAACACGTATATGTACTGTCTATATATACGGTATACACACACAGCCACACACACACGTATGGCTAGGTGTGTGTACAAAATAATTAAAACTGCACAAGAAATACATGATTGTTTTTGTGCTTTCATAAACAATACTGTTTTTTCCTGTCAATATTCATATATATACTAATATATATACTAATATAGTATTAGTTCCAATATTATAATACAGTAGTTTGCTCCTTAAAATAAATAAAACAGTAAACGCTATGCCCTCTGCTTCTGTTGAAACAACTTAGAGAAAAAGAGACAGTAGAACTGAAGCATTGCTCTGCTGAATGGGAGCCTGACTTGGAAGGGATCATATACAGTGCTTCAGTAGGAATATCACGTTCATCCTATTTTTGCAATGCACTGAGAGGGTCAGAAGTACTCTTTCGTAATTAATTAATTTATTTATTTTTGGCTGTGTTGGGTCTTCGTTTCTGTGCCAGGGCTTTCTCTGGTTGTGGCGAGCGGGGACCACTCTTCATCGCGGTGCGCGGGCCTCTCACTATCACGGCCTCTCTCATTGCAGAGCACAGGCTCCAGACGTGCAGGCTCAGTAGTTGCGGCTCACGGGCCCAGTTGCTCCGCAGCATGTGGGATCTTCCCAGACCAGGGCTCGAACCCGTGTACCCTGCATTGGCAGGCAGATTCTCAACCACTGCACCACCAGGGAAGCCCCAGAAGTACTCTTTAAGCTCTCCCTGGGAAATAAAGTTCAAATCATTTGCAATGATACACAACAGTCAGTAACACCATATAGGACATCAATCGCAATCATCCAGGTAGAAAGAATGCCCTGACTTCTGGGGTTGGGGATGAATGGGTGGGGTGGTTTATGTCACTTCCCTTTTTGTCTGTAGATCTCCAACAGTGCCTTTCTTTATACGTGCCTGATAATAAGTGCTTGGTTTATTTAGTATATTGTGTTTGTGTGAGTATTAAAATCTCCCTTTCTCCTAAAAATTCTGCTTTTTAAATTGGAAGGCACTTTTGAACAAGCTCACAGTCATCTGCTCCAAGGATTTATTTCCAGATATATATTCCATTTTTCCACATAAACACTGTAGCTCAGGCAAACTATTCTGTTTCATTCTTTAGGGAAGCAGTCCCCAACCTTTTCGGCACCAGGGACCGGTTTCCAGGAAGACAATTTTTCCACAGATGGGGTGGGGGAAGGTTCAGGCGGTAATGCAAGCGATGGGGAGCGGCAGGTGAAGCTTCGCTCGCTGGCCCGCCGCTCACCTCCTGCCATGCAGCCTGGTTCCTAACAAGCCGTGGACCATTACTGGATCTGCAGCCTGGGAGTTGGGGACCCCTGCTTTAGCGGGAAACATCTCACCAGGCTTTGGCTGTCACCACCCACCTCCTCTACTGTTCCAATTTCAACCTTTCTTCAAGACCCCTCAATGCCATTTTTTTTCAGGTAACCTAATTCAGATGACCCTAGTCTGGAGTCATCATTTTTTCCTCAGAAATTTTAGAAGAATATGGCAGGTAAATTTCTGAGATACTTAATAATAAGCTTCAATGCGATAGTTCTTTGGAAATTTTCTCCAGAAAAGTGGTATATTTGCTGCTGCCTTTAAAAAAGGAAAAAGAAGAGTTTGCTGAATATAGTTGTGTTGAGACTATTTCATACCAACCTTTTGTATAATTGATACTATTTTTAGTGTTTGTCAAAGTTGATTACAAAAATATTTAAATTTCTGCTTCACTGGTTATTGCTTTTGTCACAGATTAAAATATTTGAGGCAGTAATGAGGAAGTCTCTGGGGTTCTGCCTACTCCCTATCCTCTTTTTCTTGGCCATTCCTATGTCAAGATGCTGCCCCATCCTCAACTCCTTTCTGTCCTTTAAACACCTCCAGCTTGTTTCTCTCTCTGGGTCTCTGCATTCAATATCCTTTCTGTTTAGAATGCTCTCCCCATGGCTGTTTCCATTGATTCAAGTCTCAGTTCAGAGAAAAATTTCCTTACCATTTTTAGCTAAAATAGTTCTCCAGTCTCTTTCATTGCCTGGCTTTATCTTCTTCATAGAATTTATCTTTCCCACCCTCCCTTCCTTCCTCCATCTGTCCCTTCTTCCTTTCCTTCTTTTTCTACATCCATAGATTGGAAGCAAAATGAGAGCAGGGACTCTATCCTAGTCAACATTTCACTCACAGCTTCTAGAACAGTGCCTAGTGTCAGATAAATGTTTTAAAATATTGACTGGTTAGCTGATAGAATGAATGACTGACCCTATGATTCTGAGGTAAAAATCAGCCAATGATAAGCAAAATCTTTTTCTGATAAAACAGCTTTGGGAAGAGCATGTTAGTGAAGTACAAGCCCTTCTTTATGGATTTGTTTAAGGAATAAATTGGTGTCTGGCAAGCCTATAATAGGGCTGAGGCAGGAGAGTCAAGGGAAAGAAATACATCATTGAATATATTACCTGTAGAGATGACACTTTGAAACTTCACCCCTTTGACTCTTCCTATAGTGTAAATTTTGGGGTTTCTAGGAGCTACTGTTTATAGCACAAAGTAGACAGAACCTAGGTGTTTGTCATTAATAATGTGTATGCTACTTTATGGGCAAATAATTCCTCTTTTGGATAGTGTTTTGTGTTTGTACATGTGTGTGGCTATGATTCTTTAAGATTCTAAAAGTCACTCTCAGCTAGGATACATATAAAAACAGTCTACAAGCTAGATTAAGCCCAAAGGTCATACTTTGTTGACAATTTGATCTAGCTCATTCTTCAGTTCTTGAAATGGGATTACTGTATTGATACCTGATTCTCACTTGAATTTATAAACTCTCTGGTACACCAGTACCTCTTGGATTACTCACTGCTTTATTTATTTATTTTTTTAATTCTAGAATTCCTTCTTTCTGTTGTCCGACAACCTACTTTGTTCTTTTCTTATCTTCTCATTTTCTGTCCTCTAGCAAATAAATATCAAAAGTTAAAATAGTGAACAATGTTTCTCAAAACTTGAAGCCTTGTTGACAACTTTTTCCAGGATTCTGCTGACTACTGAATTCCAATGATCAGGTTAGTCAGCATTGAGGACAGGTTGATTATCCATGTTAGACCCATGAGAAGCCTATGGCTGTCCTAAACTTGCTCTTTGTTTACATGTTGTTTTGTTACCACATTCTGTCTTCCAAACTTGGCTTCTTCCAAATACATGTAGATGAATCTGTCACTTTCTTGCCTGCCTTCTCACTGCTGGTGGTTTTTTTTCCAGATAGTGTTTCCTTCTTGTCTTACCATTTCATTTCATCCCATAGTGTCTTGCCAGTATGCACTTTGACATGTTGTATAATCTTCATTTCTCTACTCTTAACATTGATCTAATCTTGAGATCCTGGGACTTTATTCCTTCCTTGATTATAAACTTATTTTCTTCTGTCTTCATTCTCATCACTGTGATTGATCCTTTCATATCTATTTACAAATATAGTCACATCTTCTTTATTAAAAAAATACATAATATGTCTTCCCTTTATAAAGCCATGCCCTCAAGTTCCCAATAAATATCTTTCAACTCTAGCCGAAGTTGTCAAAAATATTGATAGGTATTGATGAGTTCAAATTAATTTCTATCCTTCCGTTCTATCCAGTGATTCCTTAACTTTGTCAATATAAATATTGCATGTTCACTCTCATCTTACCTAGCGCCTCAAAACACTTTAAATAATAAAATCTTCCTCTGAATTTCCAAATCATTGGATACTGATCAATTATCTAGATATAGCCATTCAAATATTTTCCATAGCTTAAAATCACATCCAAAATATATTTACAACAATACTCAAAGGCAAACTAAGTTTTGTTACTAGAAATATTTGCAATATAGAATAGAATATTTTATTTTAATTAAAGTAGATATGCTAAAAATTCACTGCCAAGAGAACTATAGGTAAGTAGTCTCTAAATTATTTGTTTAAATCTTACACAACTTACAGTTTCATTCAGTTAACATACATTAACCCAATGCCTACCATGTTATAAGAGCATATAATATAATATATATATATATATTCATTACAAGAATATATATATATATATATATATATATATATATATATATATATATATATCAGCACTCCTAAACTACTGTATGCTAAATTCAAACATCCACAAAAAAGTGATTAACATTCTTAGTTATTCCTTAGTGACAATACTTCCCAGGCAATGTTTTAATTGATTTGAATTATGTTTGGATGCCCAACAGTGTTTATAAAATATTTGCAAGTTTTGGTTTGGAATACCATTTCTACTAAAAGGAATCAAGTCTTTTTTAGAGAAATAGCTAACTCTAGGTCTGGAGAAGAGAAAGCATAAAATATAATACCTTAATGTGCCAGAAAACAAGAAGCTGTTGGGGAGAAAGAAAGAAAGAGACAGAGACAGAGACAGATGGAGACAAAGACAGAAAGGGAAGTGGAGGGGGTGGAATTGAAGAAAAGAAGAAAGAAAGAGAGGGAGGAAGGAAGGGAGGGAGGGAGGGAGAGAGGGAGGGAGATTTTGAAAGATAAAAGCACCAACTTGAATATATTCCCAGTGAACAATTTTGGGAAATTAAACTATCACAATGAATATTAGGAATGGATTATACAACACTGTATTGTTGTGAGAGAATTCTCCATGGATCACTTGCATTTTTGCACATCTTTGAATAAAGGCAATGACAGCTTTTGTTCAGGACTATCTTTTTAAGAATATTTGTATAGCAAACTGCTTTGGACAATAAAGACACTTCTTCCCTCTGAGGCAGAAGAAACGTTTGGTTCCTGACCAAAATAAAAAGATATAATCTCACTCTGGGGAAAAGTTATACAGGTTTACCAGCAGCCCCCTTATAAGGTTTGAGGTTTTCTAATCTTGAGATTCCTCAGCTGTGAGGCTCGTGCTATCAAATGTGCTGTGCTTTTTGTCTTTGAACCAGGATTTTCCTGATTTTTGCCAATATCTATGAAATTGTGGACCTTACATAGTTCTTAGCAGGACACAAAAGAACTCATGAATTCTCAATGATACTCAAAAAGTAGGGGAGAGGCACTTCTTTACTTAAGAAACTTTGCATAATAAGACCTACTAGAGAATGGACTTGAGGACACAGGGAGGGGAAAGGGTAAGCTGGGACAAAGTGAGAGAGTGGCATGGACATATATACACTATCAAATGTAAAATAGGTAGCTAGTGGGAAGCAGCCACATAGGACCGGGAGATCAGCTAGGGGCTTTGTGACCACCTAGAGGGGTGGGATAGGGAGGGTGGGAGGGAGGGAGATGCAAGAGGGAAGAGATATGGGGATATATATGTATATGTATAGCTGATTCACTTTGTTATAAAGCAGAAACTAACACACCATTGTAAAGCAATTATACTCCAATAAAGATGTCAAAAAAGGGCTTCCCTGGTGGCGCAGTGGTGGAGAATCTGCCTGTTAATGCAGGGGACACGAGTTCAAGCCCTGGTCTGGGAAGATCCCACATGCCGCGGAGCAACTAGGCCCGTGAGCCACAACTACTGAGCCTGCGCGTCTAGAGCCTGTGCTCCGCAACAAGAGAGGCCGCAATAGTGAGAGGCCCGCGCACCGCGATGAAGAGTGGCCCCCACTTGCCACAACTAGAGAAAGCCCTCGCACAGAAACGAAGACCCAACACAGCCAAAAATAAATAAATAAATTAATTAATTAATTTTAAAAAAGTGTCAAAAAAAAAAAAAAAGAAAAAGAAATACATAGGAAAAAAAAAAAAAAGAAGCTATAAAAAAAGTAACTAGGAAAGCATCAGGACCAAAAGAGTTGGATTGCCTTGGGGTCCAGAAACTGGTTATGGGGAGGGATAAAGCAAGAAAATTGCTGTTGTGTATTAGAAGCCTAATAAAATTATTTAACTTAAAAAAAAAAGAAAGTTTGCATAATAAATCTAAAAGCAATGGCAAAACTAGAAAGTCACAATTTTGCAACCCAAAAGTGGTAACAGTTTCCTGCAAGGAAAACTAATGGATGATAAAATCACTGAATGAAAGTTTCTTAGGGAAAAGGATATTCACATGCTCATAAACACAAGGAAAAATCACAAGATTTCTCATCTCTTAATTACAAGAGGAAAAAAGATATATATCTAGTGGAGAGGTGTTACAGATGCAACCTTATCCAATTGTTCAAACTTAGGATCACTAATAATGGAACAAACTAACATTATGAACCCTCTGATGATATGCAATAGAAAATATACAAATCTCCCTGGTTATATTATTTCCAAAAATTTCTACCCTGATTCATATTGTAAGATAACAATCAGGGGATACAGATTTGACACATTCTACAAGAGAACTGATTTGGGCCTTTCAAAAATATTGATATGATATAAAACAAAAAAACTTCGGGACTCTTCCACATTAAAGGAGATTAAAGATACATGGCAACCAAATGTCATTGTTCATATTTGATTAAGTTTTAAGTTAAAAATATGCCTAAGAACACCTTTTGGAATATATGTGTAAATTAAAATTATGGATTTTAAAATAGATTGTATTGTCATATTACTGTTAAATCTCTGCTTTGCAATAATGATATTATGATAAGAGATAAAACAAATGAGACAGACTGTTAACCATTGGTGAATCAAGGTACACGGTATATGGGTGTTCCTAGTGCCACTTTTAGTTATAGATTTTTCAAAATAGAACACAGGGGACATTCTCTAGTTTTAAGAAGTTTTGTCCTCATATTTTTATAATTTGTCGATTATTAAATTAGGTATTTTGGCTGAAAAACTCACATCTGTATTGTGAATATGTATAAAAATAAAACATATATATATATATATATATATATATATATATATATATATATATATATATATATATATATATATATACAAACATAATCACCCTTAATAGTAGAAGCTTATCCAAAATATAATTCAACATAAAATTTCTCTATTGCCATGGGAACTTGCTCAGCCTAAGGGTAGGAATCACCAGGCTCCAGAACTAGAGAAAAAATAACCCATTTTCTGAGTCCATAATATGAAGATACACATTCTACCTCAGATCCCCCTTAGGATTGAACCCCAATTGTCCACAGTGACAATCCACTCATCAATGTGCCCTTTGTTGGTCTTTCTCCCTGCCTTGTCTCTTCTTCTCTACCTCCTCACTTGTGACTCCTGGGATTTGCTCCCTGATAAATTACCAACACCTGGAACTTGCCTCAGGCTTTGCTTTTAGGGGAACTCAAACCAAGACCATTTTGACAAAATACCAGGGATTTCTAATAATTTATGTTAGAAATGATGCTGTTATTGTAATTTATCAATATGGAAAGTATATTGTTATAAATGAAATTCTGATGTGAAAAGCCTACCCACAACCGAAGTCAAATCCTACAGAAGTAAATGCTCTTGAAGAATTCCTGAGTGTAAAATTCAAGTGTTCTTGCTTCTTCTCTAGCTAGGGAAGTTTTGTCATACATGTTAACCAGGAGCTCAGTGGTTATGAACTTAGGCTCATGTCAAGCACAGATGGAGCGTTGTAAATAATACATTAAAAATGATTTATCTGGAAACTTTTATTCCCCACAATAACAGTTTTATTATTTTTCTATCAAACTGTCCAATTCCCCACCTTATTTTTTTCTTAAATATATTTCAGGTATTGATCCTACATTTTCTCTAGCAACAAGCAAGTGTTTTATCAAAATATTTTTATTAATAAAAGATAGTTGTTTATGTTTTTAAATCAAATATTCGCCACTGTAATAGGATTCTTGCTAAGATTTTTTCTAATTTTTCTAAAACTTAACCACCAATGTTTTCCGATATTTACTTTCATTACTACATGCATGTACAAGAAAGAAAATTGAAAACAAAAAGGTGGACAAATTTTAATCAAAAGGGCAGGAAGAAGAAGTAAATATAATAACAGTTATTTAGTATGAAAAATTTGGCTCAATTTTTAATACAGCTTTTCTGTACATGAATTACAGAAGGGAGAAAATTTTGATATATGGATTTACATCAAAGTAAACCCTATATTGACATAAAATATTTGTTCTAATATAATTTCTAATTTATTATAATTTTTTTCTTTAACAAAATTGTAGATATCCAAATGTTTAAATTTACTACCTTCAGTCCATGGTAATAAATATACATCTGGAGATGGGAGATAGAAAGTTTTTCCTTTGGAAGAAAACAATGAGTTTAAAATTGGGGAAAGCCTTCAGATTTTAAACTCTTCTTCAAGAGACAGTGGGAAAAAAACAAAACACTTCAAGCCAGAAATAAAGCTTTCCCCCAACTGCATGACCGTTGCCAAGAATTACCTGTGAAAAAACTGAGATGGACAATATAAATTGCTATTAAAAGAAAAAGAAAATTTGATGGTGCTATAATCAAAACTTCCTCCTACTAGGGGAAGAAAATATTAGCACTTTGCCAGTTTCATTTTTACTCTTCTTTTACATGTCCCTTAATTCATATAAATAACTTGTTATGCAAGATACTGTAGCTTTCATTTCCTTGGATCCTCCTCTCACTTTAAAGCTAAGTTGTGAGTGAAGTGAAAAGTATTTCAAGTATAAAGAAATATAAGAGCAAATCGTGTGTGTATATGTGTGTGTGTGTCTTCCTTTAGGGATCTCTGGCTTAGTGATATAATTTTCTTCACGTTGCTACCTCCTCAAAGAAACTCATGAAATTATAGCACCAACTGTCCTCAGGGGAATCTCTTCACATTTATTTCAGTACATATTTTGGATTTCAGTTCTCTCTTTCTCTACCTTGCTCTCACTCTTTATCTGTTTTGTGTGGTTTGGTTTTGTTTTTCTTGGTTTCCTTTATTCAGTGGCTAGTAATGTATTAAACAGTATGTTTTATACACATCTAGTTGTTTTATAGTGAAACAGCCTTTCAGAATATTTGGAATATTTAGTTTGCCAAAAAGATAAGTTGAAATTCTAACCCCTCAGTCCCTGCGCATGTGACCTTATTTGAAAATAGGGTGGACCCTCATCCAATATGGCTGATGCCGGGTAAGGGGAGAAAAGACACTGAGATGCAGTCTCACATGCAGGATACCCTGTGAAGACAAAGGCAGAGATTGGAGCAATATGTCAACAAGACAAGGATGGTCAATGCCTTGTCTTCTGCCTACAGCACCAGAAGCTAAGAGAAAGGCATAGGCGAGTTTTTCTCTTAGAGCCTTGAGAGAGATAATGGCCCTGGTTTCAGACTTCTACCCTCCAGGACTGTGAGCGAATGAATTTCTGTTGTTTTAGGCTACCTAGTTTGTGGTATATTTTTACAGCAGCCTTATGAAATGAATACAGCTGGCCTCTGATAGTTCAGTTAACTAAAATAGAGTGAAAACATCTGAATTGGAAAATCAAGATGTCCCTCTACTCATATATTAAATCTAAAATTTGTGGGTGTGAAAAAAAGACTTAGAAAACTTGAGACTGTTATCTTTATAAAGGTCTGCTTGCAAAGTTGGCTTACACCTGGCATTTGGGAACTTGGCTCTTGGAGTGTTCCCAAGCAACATTTAACTAGAAAATGTTGATGAAAGTGGCTCACTCTGCTGATTCTGTTTGTGTAAACAATATGGTTAATGGTGAACATATGGTTTATTCCAAATGCCTGCTTTATTCTGGAAATCTGGAATTTTGGTACCTGCTAGACAGTGGGTGCCTATGTGACCAGACCTCAGTCAAAACCTTGACAGCTGAATCTCTAAAGGTCGTCCACAAGTATAGTTATTGTACATATGTTGCTGCATTTTTGTTGTTGGAAGAAAAATGTACTCTATGTGACTCCTCATGGGAGGGAGGGATGGAGCATAAGGAAGCTTTCACATAGATTTCTCCAGACTTCACCTTTGTCTTTTTCTCTTATGATCTGGATGTGTGTCCTTAAACTATCCCTATAGTAAATCTTAGCCACACATATAGCTATATTCTGAATCCCTTGAATTATTCTAGCAAATCTCTGAACATAGGGATTCTTGTGGGGACCCTAGACACCATGAGACATGAAAAAAATTTAAAACACACTCTTCTATTTTATCTCAAGAAGCACCCGTTTAATTGTCTATCACATATAACCCAAAATATAGTTATGTGCCTGTAAGTTTGAATGAGTATTTAGAGTTTTGTTAAAACTACAAGCTACTTTCGGTTAAATTCTATTATATGTCTTTCAGTTGTCTGTGCAGTTTATTTATTTTCTAATTTTAATGTAATCTGAATAATGCTTAATTAAAGGAAATGTGACGTTTAATATTTGACTCCTAATAAGAATATTTAAAAAGTCCTTTAATATATAATGAGCTAGTAACAGCAAAAATTAGCATAAGTTATATTTGTGGAGAATAAAAGTGCATTCAAAGGATAATCATATTAAAACTAATGTAAAAATAAATTTCTTTTAAATTCCCACAAATAAAAGACAGTTGAAAACTAGTGCACTGAGCTCCTGTTAGATTACAAAGTCACCCATGATCCATTCATTTCCTGACCCTCAATTTTATATATGATGCCATTTGTGCTTCAGCAATCTTGAATGCTTTCAGGGTATATAAATCTCCTTGTTATTTGCTGTAGTCAAAACTTTGTCGGTCCTTTTGGTCCCTTCTCCTCTCCTATCCCAACCCCATTCTTGGATATATTGCCACAAGCAATATACTCTATGTTGTACTAAGCTTGAGTTGACCTGGTAGACTACCTACTCTGTAACTTGGAAAGATTTTTTTGTTTGTTTTTTCATTATATTTAAGACTTAAGTTACATCTACCTGTTGGCTTGACAGCATAATGTTTTCTGCACTCTGTTAACTTGTAATTAAAAAGACAAAAATAATATCAACCAAAACCCATTTAATTCCTTGTGATAATTTATTTTCATTTTATAAATGTTAATGTTTTCATTTAAATTTTTTTTTTTAATTAAAGCTCTCTTTGTAGTTCTAGGTTCTTCTATGACTTCAGTGTTTTTTTTTTTTTTTTTTTTTTTTTTGGTTGTTGTTTCTGTTTCCCTGTTTGATTTGCTTTGTGTTATATTTTCCAAAATTATTAATAAAATTATATAAAATTAACTAAGAATTAACAAATAGACAAACAATACATTATTTTCAAGCAATATTTCCAAAGACACACATCACCATTTCATCTTGATTAGCTCCACCATGGTTATTCTAAGTATAGATATGAGGATAATAGCAAGTAAAGAAGCAGGTAAAGAAAAGAGAATATTTTGACAAATAAGGTAATAAAGGGCATATTTGAGGAAGAAGTAATTTCCTTATTTGAGTAACGGTCAAAAATAAATTAATGAAAAGAGTGTTGTGATTAGACGAACTGGTCAATATGAGGTAAGATACTCTCAAATTAATTATTTTATAATAACATACACTAATTGAGAGGAAAAAGGGGAAGCTTTGAACAGTTTAATATAAAAGTTCTCTTACAAGTTGGCCTGTAATTTTATGAAAAGCCTAAAGGAAACCCTTACCTGATGCTTGCTCTTACAGATTAATTCTTTCCCAAACATTTGACTGTCAGTACCATCTGGCTTTGTCAATGTGATAAAATTTGAAAAACTAAGTCTGTGTCACTATATAAATACTGAATTATGTACTGTTTTTTTTTTGGTTTGGTTATCACCTACTTTGCAGTGAGCAGTGACATTACATAGATGAAGAAATTTAGCTGGTATAAAGATAAAAATGGAACTTCTGTTTTTACTTTTTGTATTTGAAGTTCAAGTTAGAATAGAGATTGTTATGAAATAATTACAGCTAAAAAACTTGTGAAATTCTACCTCCAAACTTTCTCTTTTCATTTGTTTTGAATTTAGTTTGATCTCTTCTCTGTTACATTGCATGATCTCCTTGACAGAAAAGAAGGGGGGAAGGTAGACACTTCAGTTTGGTTTTGACAGTTTATGTTAGTATGATCATTCGTAGCTCAGGTAAAAGCCCTGGAAAGTTTGCAACTTTCAAGGGACGAGTGTTTAGCATCTGAGAAAAGAAGGTGACCAAATTCAAAAGAAGTGGAATGGTTTGTGAAATGAATTGGGAAAATGTTCAGAAAAGTAGAAAGAAAATTAGGAAGAAGTGATGTTATGGATTCCAAGAGATTTCTTTCAGAGAGAATGGAGGGTTATACTGTAGAAAGCCACATAAAGTTTATGTCGGAGTTACACTGAAACACAGATCATCATTGACAGAAAGTCATGTCTAAAAGCCATTTTTTGGTGGATGAGTCAGAAAAGAAAGGTAGACTGCTATCATAAGAAAGGCAGCTGTGATTAGAAAGATACAACTAAAGCATTACGTAGGTGTGGGAACAGGTTAAAGGATATTATTATTCCATTTTCTTTTGTTTGCCCTCAGCAGGACAAAGACTTAAGCATGTTTATAGATTGAAAAAATATGTAGAAATAAGGTTTTCTGTGGTTAAATATATAAACCTGAAAAATTAATCAATAGAGAAGGTTCTGTGGTAGATAAAGGTGATAAGGTCAGCACTTATATAAGAATTTATTCTTCTACCCAAAGAGCAGTGATATTTATTTCTCTGAAAATGCAAGACTACTATAAAACAGATATGGGAAGGAATTTCCAAAGAGTTTCAAATCTGGTCTGATCTTATGCCTCAATATTTTGCTCAAAATGTATAGTTGTCATAGACACAGCTCAGTGGAGTAAAATCTCCCCAAAAATATATTTACATTTTTTCCTGTTTGGTGTAGTAAACACATTTAAAAACTAAAAAGTGAGGCTATAGACCTTTGAATAATGGCTCTAAAAGCATGTGTGTTTGTACAACTCAGATAAAATATGTAGTGTGTAAAGTTGTTATGAACATTAGAAGTACTCTTCCATTGTAAGAATAATGCTGGCACATAGTAGCAATTAAGCACATGGCTTTTATCATGATCTATTTTTAGAGAAATAGAATGTGATGGTGATATTTCTGGGTCTTTCGGGTACACTAATAACGTGTCCAACCCTCTCATGGTTCAATGGTCTGCTGGCTCTTCCTCTCCACTTTCTACCTTCCTCAGACATAAGAATTCTCATATATCTTCATAGTCAGGGTAGTATTTAAATATCCTCAAAAACATCAAAGTTCCATTATTTGTATCCAACTTATAGTTTATTGAAAACAATACTTTGATTTGAATAATCTTCAGCTGTCTTTCTCTTCACCCACATCATTTTATTCTTATAACGGTTCTCCACTAGAGATAATTCAGAAATTCCCTGTCTCACTCCAAACCACATCTTATTCCTAATCTTGCTAATATTATAAATTCATAACAATATATTAATAAAAATAAAATAATAAAATATTAATTGGATATTAATATTTAACTTCTGAAATACTTTCTCTAATTTAAACTAAATATTTTAATATTCTAATTTTACTATTTTAAAATGAAACAAGGTATTTTGAAAAATTTTTAAGTGGTTTTAATTCCCTTCAAAAATCAGTTATTGGGGCTTCCCTGGTGGCGCAGTGGTTGAGAGTCTGCCTGCCAATGCAGGGGACACCGGTTTGAGCCCTGGTCTGGGAGGATCCCACATGCCGCAGAGCAACTGGGCCCGTGAGCCACAACTGCTGAGCCTGTGCGTCTGGAGCCTGTGATCTGCAACAAGAGAGGCCGCGATGGTGAGAGGCCCAAGCACTGCGATGAAGAGTGGCCCCCACTTGCTGCGGCTGCAGAAAGCCCTCGCACAGAAACGAAGACCCAACACCACCATAAATAAATAAATAAATAATTAAAGTAGATTTACCTTTAAAAAAAAAAATCAGTTATTTTCTCAAATCAATTCCCTAGATTCAATATTCTACTGAATATTTACTGCAAGTTTTTGATAGTCATACATACTTATATAATTGTATACCATACTTAACCATCTCTGTAAAAGGATTTGCTTTTGTTTTAAATGTCACATCTTCTACTAGATAGTAAGCTGCTAGCTTGGAGTTGTCTGTTCATATTTGCTTACCTAGGTCATAGTCAAATGACAAGCACGTAATAGGCATTTAATTAAATATGTTAAATAAAACACTAAACTTAGTATTTTTGTAATGCTTTGTGTTAATTTAACTCTTTCTCCCAATGAATATTGTCAAAATTCTTCTCTTCCTTATACTCTTTTATATATCTTATATACCAAATGAGTATTAATATCACTTTTCTTTCTTTTTTGTTGGTTTCACCTTTTGTTTATTATCACTTATATATCATAATGATTATGATATATAAGTGATAAATAAAACTAAACCTTTAAATAAAAACTAAAGAGAAAAAAAGTTGTTTTTTTTAATTTTATGGAAAAAAAAAAAGAACAAAATCAAGAGAAGAGGGGAAGGTGGAAGTGTGTATAGCGCTTCTCCACACAGGTGCCAAGAACCAACAACCTGAATCTCCCAGGGCAGCTATGCCAACCACTGAGCCAGAGCTGTGGACCCCCAATCTCAAGTGGGCCACCATCCAAGGGCCAGAAACCTGATTCCTTTCTGATTTGCCCATCCTCCAGCCATGTGGCTGATGGAGTCTTGGTGCTCTGGCTGGGTGTCAGGCCTGAGTTCTGAGGTGGGAGAGCTGAGTTCAAGACATTGGACACACAGAGATCTCCCTCCATGTAATATCAATTGGCGAGAGCTCTCACAGGAATCTCCATCTCAATGCTAGAACCCAGCTCAGCAAGCTCTGGTGCTGGACATCCCATGCCAAACAACTAGCAAGACAGGAACACAACACCATCCATTAGCAGAGAGTTTGCCTAAAATCATAATAAGTTCACAGACACCCCAAAACACACAACTGGACACGGTCCTTCTCACAAGAAAGACAAGATCCAGCCTCATCCACCAGAACACAGACACCAGTCCCCTCCACCAGGAAGCCTACATGACCCACTGAACCAACCTTACTCACTGGGGGCAGACACCAAAAACAATGGGAACTACAAACCAGCAGCCTGCGAAAATGAGACCCCAGTTTACTTACTTAAACACAGTAAGTTAAGCAAAATGAGAAGACAGAGAAATGCACAACAGATGAAGGAGCAAGGTAAAAAGAAACCAGACCAAACAAATGAAGAGGAAATAGGCAGTCTACCTGAAAAGGAATTCAGAGTAATGAGAGTAAAGATGATCCAAAATCTTGGAAATAGAATGGAGAAAATAGAAGAAACATTTAACAAGGACCTAGAAGAACTAAAGAGCAAACAAACAACGATGAACAACACAATAAATGAAACTGAAACTTCTCTTGAAGGAATCAATAGCAGAATAACTGAGGCAGAAGAACGGATAAGTGACCTAGAAGATAAAATAGTGGAAATAACTACCTCACAGCAGAATAAAGAAAAAAGAATGAAAAGAATTGAGGACAGTCACAGAGACATCTGGGACAACATTAAACACACCAACATTTGACTTATAGGGGTCCCAGAAGAAGAAGAGAAAAAGAAAGGGACTGAGAAAATATTTGAAGAGATTATATTAGAAAACTTCCCTAATATGGGAAAAGAAATAGTCAATCAAGTCCAGGAAGTACAGAGAGTCCAATACAGGATAAATCCAAGGAGAAACATGCCAAGACACATATTAATCAAACTATCAATAATTAAATACAAAGAAAAGATATTAAAAGCGGCAAGTGAAAAGCAACAAATAACATACAAGGGACTACCCATAAGGTTAACAGCTGATCTTTCAGCAGAAACTCTGCAAGCCAGAAGGGAGTGGCAGGACATATTTAAAGTGATGAAAGGGAAAAACCTACAACCAAGATTACTCTAACCAGCAAGGATCTCATTCAGATTCAGTGGAGAACTTAAAACCTTTACAGACAAGCCAAAGCTAAGAGAATTCAGCACCACAAAATCAGCTTTACAACAAATGCTAAGGAAACTTCTCTAGGGAGGAAACACAAGAGAAGGAAAAGACCTACAATAACGATTCCAAAACAATTAAGAAAATGTTAATAGGAACATACATATCAATAATTATCTTAAATATAAATGGATTAAATGCTCCAACCAAAAGCCATAGACTGATTGAATGAATAGAAAAATAAGACCCATATATATGCTGTCTACAAAAGACCCACTTCAGACCTAGGGACACATACAGACTGAAAGTGAGGGGATGGAAAAAAAAAATATTCCATGCAAATGGAAATCAAAAGAAAGCTGGAGTAGCAATTCTCATATCAGACAAAATTCACTTTAAAATAAAGACTATTACAAGAGAAAAAGAAGGACACTACAGAATGATCAAGGTATCAATCCAAAAAGAAGATATAACAATTGTAAATATTTATGCAGCCAACATAGGATCACCTCAATACATAAGGCAACTGCTAACAGCCATAAAAGGGGAAATCAACAGTAACACAATCATAGTAGGGGACTTTAACACCCTACTTTCACCAATGGGCAGATCATCCAAAATGAAAATAAATAAGGAAACAGAAGCTTTAAATGACACATTAAACAATATGGACTTAATTGATATTTATAAGACATTCCATCCAAAACAACAGAATACACTTACTTCTCAAGTGCTCATGGAACATTCTCCAGGATAGATCATATCTTGGGTCACAAATCAAGCCCTGGTAAAAGGACTTTTCATAGTGGAAATTTTCAATAAATAATACAGAGTTTCACATTAAAATTATGTTCATGTAAACCTTGCTTAAATAGATTATATTGTGAATAATTGTTTATACAGTGAAAAAATAAGGAAGAAAAGACTCATTAATGAATGAGGAGAAACTGGTTCAAACTGTTCTTTCAATATAGTGAAGAAAATAGCCAAATACCTGTTTTGTCAATTTTGCTGAAATTGTTTTTATTTTTTTAATTTTTTTTATTTTTTGCCTTATTGTCATTCTTCTGTAACAGGAGAGAAATAGATTTCAAAGGGAGAACAATTACAATAATACAGTCTTTGGTATTTGAAGCAGCTTTTCAAGTAAACCATTCAGTGGGTCCCAAATTTCCATTTCATTTTGCAGTAATTTTCTATTCACTTATTTCAATTATTGAAGACTTGTGATTTTGAAGATAGATATTAGAATAATAGTGAAAGTTATTTGATATATGTCATCCATGCCTTTCTTCTAACAAGACATGGAAGCAGGAAGTTTCTTAGGACTTTTTTTCAATCTGATTTGATCACTGTCACATTGTAAATAAATAAATATCAGTGACTAATATGTAAAGAAATTCATTTTTATCTAATTTAGTACAGTACTAAATTTGTGTATTTTGCTGCACTAAAATGTTTTACACTTTAAATATATTTATCTGTTATTTCATTAATATCTAATTCTTGAATAAATATTCATGTATGCATTTTGCATTGATTATGAAAAAATCATTTTTCCATAGACAGAAGAAAGAGAAAACTATCTAAATTTTTTTTCACCATTGGATAATACCATGCTTTAATTGAGCAGGAAATTAGGGCATTTACAACTGAAAATATTTTATTTCCTATCTTAAAAGTTTTCAAAATATGTGACATATAATTTAAATAAGTTTAAATAATTTAAATTTATTAGTAACCTACTGTCATCATTATGACTACTGTAAATTGTAGTCTAGCAACATTCCTTATTTGATTAAAGTGGTATCTACATTGCTGACAGGCTAAATTTCTATAGACTACTGTAGAATTTTCTATAGATGCCTGTATCTGCTATTCACGAAATGCATCCTTGCTTCCCATGCCTAATTGTGACTTGTTAAGGGAGAGAAGGGGAAACATCAAAATCATTATTTTGGTGGCTAGAGTGTGAGAATGGGGAAACTGTAGGAGAGAAATGTGTTATTTGTTGTTTCCAAAATTCTATTTAGTATTATATTTTAGAAAATAAAAAATGTCAAATCTTTTCCATAATAGGGAAGAACCTTTGCATTCTATTACAAGTTAATCACTAAAGGTTTGCTGCCTATAAGCTTAAATTATACACAATGGCCCATCTCTGGGAACCCTGCCTCCCAGGTAATGAGCGTTAAGCTAAAATACTATTGTTTAGCTCACAGGAAACATCCTGATCAGGCCCACCCCTGAATGGATGCAGGAAGGAAAAAATTAACACATCCTTTCTAGAGTCTGGCTGGAACCAGAACTTTACCTCCTCACTTTTTAATATAAAAGAAGCCTGGATTCTGACTCAGGGAAGATGGTTCTTTAGGACATTAATCCACCATCTTCTTTGTCTGCTGGCTTTCCAATAAAGTTCATATTCCTTGCCCCAACAACTTGTCTCTTGATTTACTGGCCTGTCTTGTGGCAAGCAGTATGAACCTGGACTTGTAAACATTTTTTTCTTGAAGTACACAGAAGTATGATTTTCAGTCTGCAATTGGAAAGCTAATACTACTTCCATATATATGTATATTTTCCCAAAGAGTTGAGTAACATTTTTCTTATATGATATTCACTACAATCTATACAGAAAGATAATAAAATAAGTAATAAATATAAAGAAATTACATTTGCAAAATTATAAATCCAAATTTGAAACTATAGGATTCAGATTCAGGTCTAAAGATAAAACATTTATACCCATTAAATTTTATAATATTTTTCTCTTTCATTTTAGAAAATTATCTCTTATATACATGTGCCATTTTCCAGAGATCTAAGCTACCAAGACTTAAAATTTGTTATTATTCTATTTTTTTAAACTTGTACTTTTCTTTGGTGATTACATATTTGTCCTACATTACTTTTTCTATGTTTATTGAAATTATGACTAAATGGTCAGTTTCACTGGTCGTATGTTTTATCTAGTGTATGTTTTATCTAGTGTCTCTTCCAGGTACGCAAGGTACTCAACCAGACCTGGGAGCTTTGTTGCATTAGCATGGAGGACTGCCCATCTATTGTTTATATTTGCGTGCCAATGAAGTATCATATTACACACACACACTGTAGGCTACAAACAAGATACACGTATCTCTTCTATAGGCCACCATTTCCCCTAGCTTTGAACTTTCCTGCACTCTAGGAAAAGTTATTGTAAATTGGCCCTTACTGACATTCTTCAATGAGGATCCCCTTTACCATATTTAGTAAAATTTCCTCATAAAGTCAAATGTACTTCAGTAATGATTATAGCATTTATTTTTCTTTCATCTTCATAGTTTCAGTCAACTTTTAGAAAAAAAGGTAGGAATGTTACTATTACATTTTCACTCATCTCATACTCTTTAAGTTTTAAGTACTCAACTTGAGAAAGATTCTAAAAATAAAATCTCTTCCATTCTAATTTATTTATGTGTTAGAAATTACAAACTCAATCATCTATGTAAGAATAATCGTATTACAAAAGCAAAATAAACATTTAGGAAGGAGTAAATTAGTTTGTAATTTATTTTCTTCTTTCCAGAAGGTTTCCCTAATCTAGTTAGCCCCTTGGTGATCTGTGTGATCTCTGATGAAAGAGGCAAAGAACAGACTTGTCTTATTTTGACTTTTATTCAAAGTTAATTTTACAAAGAGCTGCGAAATAGGACTATTCTTTTCATATCCAATACTGAATCTTTATTTTAAATTAAGAATGCAAATTGTTATTGAGATAAATGGAAGATTATTATCATCTATTAAGTATTACCACTTTTTAAGAGCTATACAAAAGATATTCATAACAACCTAGAAATACATCATCAAGTTTTACTTCATTGGTTCAAACTGCTGCTTACTTCATTGATTTAATAGCAATTAACATCTGTGGCAACTTATAACTGTGTGTTTTTATTAAATTTATCTCTGTTGATGTTATATTCATGTTCCTTCTTTCTGCTCATTCAATTCTTATGACTCCATACGAACTGGACTGAATTATCTATGTGTTTTATGTAAAATGATGCTCCACTGAGATCCCCTATTTTGGGCCAACACACTCATCTGCCAGCTGCTGGGAATGTCAACTGGTGATTAATCAAGGCTGAGTTCCTCATTAGGCATTATTCTGGGATTCAGGGAACTGCTTCACCTAAGGTTTCTACTCATCCTAAGAGACGGTCTGCAGCTGAAAGCTGGTTAATGAGAGATTTAAAAGTCCCAGGCTTTGCTTCAATTGTGAACATTTTTGAAGGGTCACCACAGCTTCAGAGTTCTCAGTAGGATATGCTGAGGTCTAAGTTGCAACAACAATGTGAATCAACATTCCTCTCTGTCTAATTCTACTTTCATTGTTTTTTTATAGGTATATCTCCTCAAACACTTCCCAGTAAACCTTTTGCATGCAACCCTCTGTATTTTGCCAGGAAACCCAATCTAGACAGTCACTACCAAAAGTCATCCTGGGAAGCAGACTCCAGAGTGGGATTTTACAGAGAGATCCCTTGATGGCTGAAAATGAGGGTTTTATCACCAGTCATAGGTGGACCACTGATAATCCTTGTAAAACTGTAGCAGAGCAATTGTTAAAATTTTCATTGGTGGAAGTGAAAACACTGACTGATGCAGTACTTTTGACCCCTAGGAAATATAGGAATTGGTAACTCTAAGGACAACGGAATTGGACGATTATTCTTAGTGTCATCAATTCATTAATGAAAGATAATAACAGACTGAGCAAAATTAATCACAAATTCAAGGCAAAATGTTAAAGCCAGAAGACTTCCTTGGTAGCTATTAGTAAACATTTGTCTGCAGCCACAGGGCAGACAGAAGAAAAGACCAGGTGTGGGAAGTAACAGAAAAAGTAGCAGTAGAGAAGGTTGAAATCTCAGGCCATGTAGGTTTCCTGTGCCAAGGTAAGGGCACCAACAGGGAAGAAGACAGATCATAAGACTTAGTAAGAAAATATTTGAGTAGATGCAGTTAAGAAACATGAAATCCCAGGTTCTTCTGTACCTCCTTGGTCTGCAAATGTAGACATCTCACCCTTATGAAGAGATAAAATCTGGCCAACAAAGGTTAAATTCCAAAACATCCAGAATGAAGAAGTTTTAGACCTGCTAAACAAGAAGAGAGATTATATGACAAAGAAACAGCAGAATCTGGCTAGAAGGTACTAGCAGACGGGAAAGTAAAGATGAGACAGAATCTAGAGATGGCATATGAAGGGGGAAAAGAGGTAGAAACAAATTTAGATAAGGGACAGCTGATAGATCCAGGAACACTTTCCTATGTTATAGAATTTAACAGCCCAGAAAGGACTTCGAGAGACAGTGCTACCATACCTCTAAGATGGTTATTAATAAAGGCAATGACCCACACTAAGTGAATTAGTAATTTCAGAACCATCATGGGAGAGAAATAGGATACAATATTTAATATCAGAACATCACAGGGTTCCACAGGAGGACTCTGAGTATTGTCTATTACTAAAGTAATTAGGAATGCAATGGAAATGAAAACAAAAACAAAACAAAACAAACAACAACAAAAAATAAACAGCACCAGAAACATGAAGAAATTCAGTGGTAACCTTCCTCTTTAGAATAGGATTTATAATAGAAAAAGCTATACAGAACTTGATAGCAATGATAATAAGATTTCAATCAGAGCCAAGTGGTGCTAAAATGGCAGGAACAAGGTGAGCACAATTACTGCAGTGAGTGGTAAGAGCAAGGTGATTGTCAGAAGGGATCCAGTTTGCACAAAATAATGAACTGGTTGACAGAACATGGTGTTTCTAGGGGAAAGCAAATATGTGGTCAACAATGGACTTGCTTAATTTATACAGTCAAAAAAACACAAGGATGGATGAGCAAGGGCATGAGGGCATTGTACATAAGTATGTAGATAGAGAGAAAGATTGACAGACAGATAGAGATTTATCTTCACCTTTTTTTTTTTTTTTTTTGGAATTGAGCCTGTTTTCAGGCTTATAACACACTGATTAAAGAAGAGGACAGATTCCTATGTGGAGGGACTCTAAAACCAGCATGGCAAGTACATTCAATATTAATCACTGCAATCCTTTCCCCAAAAGACAGAATATTTGCTTAGATTATCAGGAATTAGGGGATCTTTCTTAAATTGTTTAATTCAGGGCTAGACTTAACATTGTTACTCATAGACCCCAAGCACAACTATGGTCCCCCTGTTTGACTAGGGCAATAGGAGTCAAGTAGTAAATTGAGTCCTGTCTCAGATCTTGTGGCTATTTAGGGTCTTGAATAAAGAAATGTGTTGCAAGATTAGGAATGCAGAGGTCTGGAGTAGAGAAATGTGGATTGACCTACAGGAGTCAGTAGAAATTCTGAAGATATTTGATTATGTATTAATCCTGCTTGGAGGACAATCACCAAAGGGGAGCCACTAAACATCCAGTAGAAGAATAACTTGATCAGGTAATGTCGGCTGGGCTCTGTCATCAATAACCCTAGTGTAGCCAAAAGTGTTCATGGATAGAGTAGCAATGCTGAAAGGAATTTTAAAACTATGTGTAAGACCAATAATATGGGCTTTACTCAACAAGTATGGTCTAACCACTGCTGCTACTGAATGTCCAACCTTCTAGCAACAGAGACCAATGCTCCATCAATATGGCACCATACCTCAAAGACACTAGCTACTTCTTGGCAAATTGATGAGAACGGATGCCTTTTATCTTGAAAGAGACAGTAATTCATCTTGACTAGAATTGGCACATATTACAAATTTGGAATTGCCTTTTCTGCTTTCAGTGCCTTAACCAGCACCATTATCCTAGTGCTTACAGAGTGTTTGGTCTCTCGATAGAGAATTTGTGTAATCACTCCTCTGACCAAGAAAACTATATTACACAAAAAGAGGTGTGACAGTGGATCCAGGACTATGGAAGCTACAGTTACTATCACATACTGCACCATCACAAATTTACTAGCCCAATAGGTGATGGAAAAACTTTTTGACGGCAGAGCTGAAGCATCAGCTACAGAAAGATACCTTGTAAGAATTGGATGAGATATAGACGTTAAGTAGATAGCTAGATAGCTAGCTAGCTAGCTAGCTAGCTAGATAGATAGATGATAGATAGATAGATAGGTAATAGATAAAACACACGATGCATGGCTTAGGGAAATAAAAGGAGATAGTAGGAATG